>NW_026136710.1:7181488-7284718 GCF_905237075.1 Dicentrarchus labrax
ATCAAAGGCAAAATTCTATGACTCTGAGATCAAAGGCAAAATTATATACACTGAGATCAAAGCCAAAATTCAATTACTCTGATATAAAGGGAAAATTAAAGAATTCTGAGATCAAAGTCAAAATTCTATAACTTTGAGATCAAAGCAAAAATTCAATAAGATCTTGAACTGCTGTAACAAATGTTTTTTCTATGATTCTGAGATCAAAGCCAAACTTCTGTAACTCTGAGATCAAAGCCAAAATTCAAGAATGCTGAGATCAAAGGTTAAATTCTATAACTCTGAGATCAAAGCCAAAATTCTATTGAGTTCAAAGGCAAAATTCTAAAAGATCTTGAACTGCTGTAACAAATGTTTTTTCTGTGATTCTGAGATAAAAGCCGAAATTCTATGATTCTGAGATCAAAGCAAAATTCTTTAATTCTGAGATCAAAGTCAAGATTCTATGACTCTGAGATCAAAGGCAAAAATTCTGTAATTCTGAGATGAAAGGAAAAATTCTATAAGTCTGAGATCAAAGTCAAACCTCTATAACTCTGAAATCAAAGCCAAAATTCTATAACTCTGAGATCAAAGGAGAAATTCAACAATTCTGAAATAAAAGCCAAAATTCTATAACTCTGAGATCAAAGGCAAAATTCTATGACTCTGAGATCAAAGCCAAAATTCTATAACTCTCAGATGAAAGCAAGCCAAAATTCTATAATTCTGAGATCAAAGCCAAACTTCTGTAACTCTGAGATCAAAGCTAAAACTCTATAACTCTGAGATCAAAGCAAAAATTCAAGAATGCTGAGATCAAAGGTTAAATTCTATAACTCTGAGATCAAAGCCAAACTTCAACAAGATCTTGAAGTGCTCTAACAAATGTTTTTTCTATGATTCTAAGTTCAAAGCCAAAATTCTATGTTTCTGAGATCAAAGCCAAACTTCTGCAACTCTGAGATCAAAGCCAAAATTGTTCAACTCTGAGCTCAAAGCCAAAATTCAACAAGATCTTGAACTGTTGTAACAAATGTTTTTTCTATAATTCTGACATCAAAGGCAAACTTCTATAACTCTGCCATCAAAGCCAAAATTCTATGACTCTGAGATCAAAGGCAAATTTCAACAAGATCTTGAACTGTTGTAACAAATGTTTTTTCTATAATTCTGACATCAAAGCCAAAATTCTATGACTCTGAGATCAAAGGCAAATTTCAACAAGATCTTGAAATGCAGTAACAAATGTTTTTTCTATTATTCTTAGATCAAAGGCAAAATTCTATAACTCTGAGGTCAAAGCCAAAATTCTATAACTCTGAGATCAAAGGCAAAATTCAAGAATTCTGAGATCAAAGCCAAACTTCTATAATTCTGAGATCAAAGCCAAACTTCAACATGATCTTGAACTGCTGTAACAAATGTTTTTTCTATGATTCTAAGTTCAAAGCCAAAATTCTATGTTTCTGAGATCAAAGCCAAACTTCTGCAACTCTGAGATCAAAGCCAAAATTGTTTAACTCTGAGCTCAAAGCCAAAATTCAATAACTCTGAGATAAAGGGAAAATTAAAGAATTCTGAGATCAAAGCCAAATTTCTATGACTCTGAGATCAAAGGCAAAATTCAACAAGATCTTGAACTGCAGTAACAAATGTTTTTTCTATAATTCTGACATCAAAGGCAAAATTCTATAATTCTGAGATCAAAGCCAAAATTCAATAAGTCTGCGATCAAAGCCAAAATTCTATGACTCTGAGATCAAAGGCAAATTTCAACAAGATCTTGAATTGCAGTAACAAATGTTTTTCCATAATTCTGAGATCAAAGGCAAAATTCTATAACTCTGAGGTCAAAGCCAAAATTCTATAACTCTGAGATCAAAGCCAAAATTCAAGAATTCTGAGATCAAAGCCCAAATTCTATGACTCTGAAATCAAAGGCAAAATTCAACAAGATCTTGAACTGCTGTAACAAATTTTTCTTTCTATGACATTGAGATCAAAGCCAAAATTCTATAACTCTGAGATCAAAGGCAAAATTCAAGAATTCTGAGATCAAAGCCAAAATTCTATTATTCTGAGATCAAACGCAAAATTCTATAATTCTGAGATCAAAGGCAAAATTCAAGAAGATCTTGAACTGCTGTAACAAATGTTTTTTTCTATAATTCTGAGATCAAAGGCAAAATTCTATAACTCTGAGATCAAAGGCAAAATTCAAGAAGATCTTGAACTGCTGTAACAAATGTTTTTTTCTATAATTCTGAGATCAAAGGCAAAATTCTATAACTCTGAGATCAAAGGCAAAATTCAAGAATTCTGAGATAAAAACCCAAATTCTATAACTCTGAAATCAAAGGCAAAATTCAAGAATTCTGAGATCAAAGCCAAACTTCTGTAACTCTGAGATCAAAGCCAGAATTCTATGACTCCATCATTTTGAGTCACTTTGACCCAGAAACACATTTTGAGTTTTCTTCATGGCTGTAAAGAGGAAAGTCTCAGGTTCATGGTGATACCAAAATTATTTTTCTACTCCAAAAATTGTATGAGACACGCCCTTCCAAAGGTTGACTGTCACCAAACCTTGTTTTTGAGAAAAAGCGCTCTAAAGACAGCATTCAACATTCCGCCATATTCCAAATGAATTGAAAGACATTTTTAGACAGTTTATATTCAAATAAATAAACTTGACTGCTTTACTGCTTTACATAATTATAATCACAGACATTGTATGCTACCATCGGGTCAGCCACGAGTGGAATATCTTTCTCCTGGCCTCCGTCACACTCACTTTCTTTGCCATCACGATCGGAGCCGGCCGTTGTCGGTAGCACAAAATACCGGAGGTCGAGCCGCCGCTGTCACTCTCACTCTCAGCTGCCGATGCGGTGAAAAAGTCCCTAATAAGGTCGATCCAGTTGTCATAGCATGTCTTACAGGAATTGAATTTAAAAGTCGAGCAATTTCGTCGTCGCGAAAATTAATTTTGTCTAGGCTGTCAATCTGTCTCTGTGTCCGTGTCAATCTATACTGACAGTTGACAGATGACGTAGATGACACAAACACGCTAGCCGGTGTTTTGAACTCTGACACCTGTTTCGTTTTATTTATGCTAGCTATATTTATCCATTGTATTTTACATTAATTTTGACATGGTATGAAAGCTGAGACTTTATTTAATAAGGAACATGTAAAAACTGAAAATAGCCCAAAATTGTATTTTCTTGTAAAAACGTGTTTCTACACAAACGGGCCGCTGTGACATCAGACTCATTTTGATGGAACGCGTCACATATAGGGAAAAGTCAAGAATGCTGAGATCAAAGGCAAAATTCAAGAATTCTGAGATCAAAGCCAAACTTCTGTAACTCTGAGATCAAAGCCAAAATGTTATAACTCTGAGATCAAAGGAAAAATTCTATAATTTTGCCTTTGACATCAAAGCCAAAATTCTATGACTCTGAGATCAAAGCAAAAATTCTATGACTCTGAGATCAAAGCCAAAATTCTATAACTCTGAAATCAAAGCCAAAATTCTATAATTCTGAGATCAAAGGCAAGACTCTATAACTCTGAGATCAAACCCAAAATTCTGTAATTATGAGATAAAGGGAAAATGCAATAATTCTGAGATCAAAGGCAAAATTCTATAACTCTGAGATCAAAGCCAAGATTCTGTAATTCTGAGATCAAAGGCAAAATTCAAGAATTCTGAGATCAAAGGCAAAATTCTATTACTCTGAGATCAAAGGAAAAATTAGAGAATGCTGAGATAAAAGCCAAAACTCTATAACTGTGAGATCAAAGCCAAAATTCTATGACTCTGAGATCAAAGGCAAAATTCAACAAGATCTTGAACTGCTGTAACAAATGTTTTTTCTATGATTCTGAGATCAAGGCCAAAATTCTATGATTCTGTGATAAAAGCAAAAATTCTATGATTCTGAGATCAAAGGTAAAATTCTGTAAGTCTGAGATTAAAGCAAAAATTCAAGAATTCTGAGATCAATGCCAAAATTCTATAATTCTGAGATCAAAGGCAAAATTCAACAATTCTGAGGTAAAAGCAAAAATTCTATGACTCTGAGATCAAAGGCAAAATTCTATAATTCTGAGATCAAAGGCAAAATTCTATAATTCTGAGATCAAAGGTAAAATTCTGTAAGTCTGAGATCAAAGCCAAAATTCTATAACTCTGAGATCAAAGCAAGCCATAATTCTATGACTCTGAGATATAGGGAAAATTCAAGAATAACTCTGAGATCAAAGGCAAAATTCCATAACTCTGAGATCAAAGGCAAGATTCCATAACTCTGAGATCAAAGGCAAAATTCAAGAATTCTGAGATCAAAGCCGAAATTCTATAACTCTGAGATAAAAGCCCACATTCTATGACTCTGAGATCAAAGGCAAAATTCTATAACTCTGAGATGAAGGGAAAATTCAAGAAGATCTTGAACTGCAGTAACAAATGTTTTTTCTATAATTCTGAGATCAAAGCCAAAATTCTATAATTCTGAGTACAAAGCCAAACTTCTATAACTCTGAGATCAAAGGAGAAATTCAACAATTCTGAGATAAAAGCCAAAATTCTATAACTCTGAGATCAAAGGCAAAATTCTATGACTCTGAGATCAAAGGCAAAATTCTATAACTCTGAGATCAAATGCAAAATTCAAGAATTCTGAGATCAAAGGCAAAATTCTATAAGTCTGAGATCAAAGCCAAAATTCTGTAATTCTGAGATCAAAGCAAAAATTCTATAACTCTGAGATCAAAGCAAGCCAAAATTCTATAACTCTGAGATCAAAGGTAAAATTCAAGAAGATCTTGAACTGCTGTAACAAATGTTTTTTCTATTATTCTGAGATCAAAGGCAAAAGTCTATAACTCTGATATCGAAGGTAAATTTCAAGAATGCTGAGACCAAAGCCAAAAGTCTATAACTCTGAGCTCAAAACCAAAATTCTATAACTCTGCACTGAAAAAAGTGATTCTGAGCATTTGTAAATATAACATTAATGAAATCTGTGAAATTAATCTGTTTGTATCTTTACATGAAAATGTATCATTTGAAATGATTATGCATTTGTTCAAAATACAATATATTGTGTGTTTTTTCATTTACAATCGTTATTTAGTTATCCCAGTCGATCTTCTCAAGTACAAACACTCAAAGACAATAAACTTGTTTCATTTACGTTGTTCCGTAATCCCGCCAACTGACACTTGCATTCTGGGTACCTCCTGCATGAAAACCGCAGAGTGCCACATTTCCAGAGGTCGAGCTTATGGTTGAGTCGACTGAACTTTAAAGTAAGAATACATTTTGCTAAGTAGCTGGTTAGATTAGATATTACCGTCTTTTCAGTTTTCAGAATGTTGTATGTGGTTTTTCTGTGTCAGCCTGTTGGGACGCTAGTTTCTAGTTTTCATAACTTTGTGGAGTCTTTTCGTTTAATTTGAAGATGAACTTTAGCAAGTGGCTTTACTCGAGGCCTCGTGTGTGACGTTAACTTGCACCAAAAATCCACCGGGCCCCTCCGCCGCCCGTTGCGTGACCGTCGCGTATTTGGTCCGTCCTGCACGCGACTTCAAAACCTACCAGGAGCGTTTCAGAAGCGAGCGTTTAATTCAATTTCAATTCAATTCAATTTTATTTGTATAGCACCAATTCATAACAGAAGTTATCTCAGGACACTTTTCAAATAGAGCAGATCTAGACCAAACTCTTTAAAACATTAATTACAGAGACCCAACAGTACCACCATGAGCAAGCACTTGGCGACAAGGGCAAGGAAAAACTGCCTGTTGAAAGGCAGAAACCTAGGACAGATCCTTTCAGCTCTAGGTGGATGGTCATCTGTCTCGACCAGTTGGGGTGAGAGAGAGAGAGAGAGACACAGAGAGACAGACAGACAGACAGACAGACAGGTGCACAGCAACAACAGTATTGGCAATGGCAATCTAGCAGGACCATGGCAGGAGGCTCCACCAGGATCGATAAGAACCTGCGAGACGAGAAAGCACATGAACTCCGGGGAAGAAGTGAAGTCAGTAACATGCATTAATGGAACATGAATGAGTGCAGAAAGAGAGAGGAAGGGAGGAGCTCAGTGCACCATGGGAAATCCCCTGATAGTCTAGGCCTATAGAGCATATAGAGCAGCATAACTAAGGGATGGTTCAGGTCTCACCTGATCCAGCCCTAACTATAAGCTTTATCAAAGAGGAATGTCTTAAGCCTACTCTTAAATATGGTGAGGGTGTCTGCCTCCCGAACCACAACTGGAAGCTGGTTCCACAGGAGAGGAGCTTGGTAACTGAAGGCTCTGGCTCCTGTTCTACTTTTAGAGACTATAGGAACCACAAGTAGCCTAGCATTCAGAGAACGTAGTGTTCTAGTGGGGTAATAGGGTACTATGAGCTCTTTAAGATATGAAGCGGCCTGACCATGAAGAGCTTTATAGGTGAGGAGGAGGATTTTAAATTCTATTCAACATTTTACAGGGAGCCAATGCAGAGAAGCTACTACAGGAGAGATGTGATATCTTTTTCTAGTTCCTGTCAGTACTCGTGCTGCAGCGTTCTGAATTAATTGGAGCGTTTTAATGGACTTATTGGGGCAACCTGATAATAAAGAGTTGCAGTAATCCAGCCTTGAAGTAACAAATGCATGGATTAGTTTTTCTGCATCTGTCTGTGATAGTATGTGTCTAATTTTTGTAATAAAGAAGGCAGTCCTAGAGGTTTGCTTTATGTGGGAGTTAAATGACAAATCCTGATCAAAGATAACTCCAAGATTCCTGACAGTGGTGCTAGAGGCCAAGTTAATGCCATCTAGAGTAACTATATCTTTAGAGAGTGAGTCTCTAAGGTTTTTGGGGCCAAGAACAAGAATTTCATTTTTTTCTGAGTTTAACATCAGAAAATTGCAGGTCATCCAGGATTTTATGTCCTTAGGACATGTTTGTAATTTAGATAATTGATTAATTTCATCGGGCTTGATTGATAGATATAACTGCGTATCATCTGCATAACAGTGAATGATTCCTAATAATGTTGCCTAAAGGGAGCATATATAAAGTAAATAGTATTGGTCCAAGTACAGAACCTTGTGGAACTCCATGACTAACTCTAGTATTTATTGAAGATTCATCGTTAACATGTACAAACTGCGAGCGATCTGATAAATATGACTTAAACCAGCTTAGTGCGGTTCCTTTAATGCCAATTTGATGCTCAAGTCTCTGTAAAAGAATATCATGGTCAATGGTGTCAAATGCAGCACTAAGATCTAATAATACAAGTACAGATACAAGTCCATTGTCAGAAGCAATCAGAAGGTCATTATTAACTTTAACCAGAGCTGTCTCTGTGCTGTGATGAACTCTAAATCCTGACTGAAAATCCTCAAATAAACTATTGTTATGTAGAAAGTCACACAACTCTTTGGCGACTACTTTCTCCAGAATCTTAGAGAGGAAGGGGAGGCTAGAAATCGGTCTATAGTTGGCTAAAACCCCTGGGTCAAGAGTGGGCTTTTTAAGAAGGGGTTTAATTACAGCTACTTTAAAGGACTGTGATACATATCCTGATAATAAAGAAAGATTAATCATATCCAGTAAAGAAGTGCCAATTAAGCAGCCTAGTTGGGATCGGGTCTAATAGACATGTTGGTGGCTTCGATGAAGAATTGATTGAAGTTAACTGATGAAGATCGATAACAGAAAAACAGTCTAAATATATATCTAACTTTACATTAGCAAAAGTCCCTGAACTTGGAGAGCCACTGATAACTGTTGATGGCAGTTGGTGATTAATTTTCTCTCTAATAGTAATCATTTTATTATAGAAGAAGCTCATGAAGTCATTGCTACTTAAGTTTATGGGGATATGTGGCTCAATAGAGTTGTGACTCTCTGTCAGCCTGGCTACAGTGCTGAAGAGGAACCTAGGGTTATTCTTATTTTCTTCTATTAATGCTGAGTAATAGGCTCCTCTGGCATTACGGAGGGCATTTCTATAAGTTTTAAGATTATCTTGCCAAATTGAGCGATATTCTGATAATTTGGAAGAGCGCCATTTCCTTTCAGATTTCCTAGCTATTTGTTTTAACTGGCGGGTTTGTTGGTTGTACCACGGTGCTAGTCTCCTATGTTTTAATAATTTCCTTTTTATAGGAGCGATAGAGTCTAATGTTGATCGTAGTGAGCCTGCAGCACTAATGACAAGATTATCAATTTCAGAGGGACTAAAGTCGTTATAGGACTCTGTTAAATTCAGACATGGCATTGAATTAAACACTGAAGGAATCTCCTCCTTAAATTTAGCTTAAATTTAGCCCGCCAGACTTTCTTTACTTGCTCAGATTTGGCCATTTTCCCGGTGTATGTTCTTCTAAACATGCTTCTACATGTGTAAATATGGTACGTATTTAATAAGTTTCGCTTTTGTCAGTTTTAAAGACCGGCAGTTTGCATGGGGTATTTTATTTCGAAAATTCACTGGATTCTCTTTGCTTTTTCTGTGTCTGGCTTCCGCCCGCTCGAGTCGGTCTGTGTATATTGACGCGTGCTGCTCGCGTCAAGCGTCAAAAAATAGAAAATAGTTGATTCTAGTGTAATTTGAAGTTAACATTAGTATGTGGCTATAAGGAAAAACCACACTCCTGCTATGTTTAAGGCTTGGTTCGAAGCGCTAACGGGATCGCCAGAAATAAAGACAACTACACTGGATGAAGGTATCCTTACCAGGTGACTCTACAACTACAGATGAAGGTTTGTATATACAAACACTTGCTTAATTGTAGTATCGAATGTGGGGCAAAAATTAGATTCACTGTTCACTCATGGGCTTGACAAAAAGTTGGTTATATATATTTTATGTGTGTAATTCATCCATATCTAGAACAGCATGATTTATTAGAACTTTATTGTAAATGTATTTGAAACATGTGTGTGTTACTAGCTGGAGAGAGTTTGCTATTAAATTAATGTTTAAAAAACATTTGCTAAAAATGCTTTATTAGTTTACTTTTGCAATTTTGAAAGTCGCACATCTTCCTGTTTTTAAGATTCAAGAGTGTTTTGGGGGCACTTGTTAATTCCCAGGCACATGCCAAAATTAAAGAAAAACTTTATAAAATATGAACACTTTTCAATATATTGCACTCCATTACACCAGCACCACCCAGCCACCCAGTACAACTTCAATAATAAACATAAAGTATAATTATTTATTCTCAAAATTTTCATTTCATATTTTTGTAGGACAGCAACATTGAGTCCCGAAGAGAAGTTGTGATCAGAGGCCTCACTCTCTACATTGGTGAAAACACTGGAAAGTTAATCAAGGACTACCAGGTAAAGAAAATATAACCCTGATTCAAAGCCCTGTGAATATGAGACAAGTTTGTGCAAAAATAGCTGTTTGCTGATGATAATTTGACAAGATTTTTTAGTAGATTTTTAATAATGTGCCTATGTAGAAATTATTGGGATTTGATTTGATTCATTTAATTGTATTAAAATGCCTTACACATGAAGGACACAAAGTTCCATCGAGGATAAAAAACACTAAGTCCAGGACTTATTTCCATTGTGGTCTTCATAAATATTTTAGCGTCTAATTATTAAAACTGCTGCAGTGAAACATGGAAAATCATCACAGATATCTAGAGACTACTTGTACTCTATGTACAAGAATATCCTGGGGTTTGCTGATAACTGCTGATAACAATTGGATTTGATTATGGAATTTTGAAGATTGGAATCTATTGGAATATGATTTTGCTTTGCTATATGATTATTAAAAAGGCTGTAGTGAAAGAACAAGAAAGTAATGACTGATGTATAACCATTTATAGAATTATGTAGTTAACAGAACCAAATATATGATACTTTTTATATAAAGCTGCATTGCTTTATTGAATGAGCGAAAGATGATTTCTCCAACAACAGGTCTTAAATTGACTTAAAATGGCCTTAAATGGCATTTAATTGAACTCTGTGATACCTGTAGACACCCTTGCTAAGGTACAATACTACTCAAAACTACCACAACAATCTGATCTTCTGTTTGGAGAGGGAACAAAGAGTTATGCATCCTTCACATTACTATACTGTACAATAAATAAGTTTTATTCTCTCTGGTGTATTTCACAGGTTTTCGATGACGACGATGCTGCAGCTGTCCAAGAAGCCATTACTACATTTGTCCTCGGCATCTTTGTGGTCAGCAAAGCCAGGGATGGTCTCCCCAAGCAAGCTGGAATAGCCATTGAGGGAGCAGAAGTCCTTTTTGGTATCCCAGATGTGGCACATGCTTGCACCTATATCTGATGGGCCTTATCCATGCCTTGGAACTAAGTAACTAACTAACAAAAGATTTTCCTTCAAAGTCCATGATCTCAAGGTCTGTTTGCATGCTTAAAAGCCATACAGATGGTGTTGAAGGTGTAGGATTTGAGTGAGCTCACTCTTATCAAGTTTTACAGTTAGTTTTACACTGCACATTCTGAGGTTCCCCCAATGCACTCTCTCAGGTTACACTACTCGTTTTTTTTATTCTATGATGCTGGAAAATATTTAATTTGATTGAATTTGATGATGCTGGCGCATGCTTTATTTTGTTATCTATTGTGAATTCTATCTGTTCTCTGCACTTTAAATTGCACAAATAATTCAGCGCCAGCTCAAGTAAAGCATTTAAAGTAACCTGAACTTTATTTTTCAAGCAGCTTTTCATGTACTGCCACAAGAGGCAGAGAAACCATGCAGAACGAGAAATTTATTTACTACATTTTTAAATTTTGAGAGCTGCTGGATTTTGGTTTGTTTTTTTGCCTTATCAATGTATCTGAATGTAGCTGTGAATTTGAATGTAGCTGTTTTGACAGCTAGGATTTCATTTTGTTATGATGTTCTGACCTCTAAGAAAGGCTGTCAGTGGGGTTCTGATAGCATGTCTTGTGCTGACGGCAATTATCCCTTCACTGTTCATGACTCTGTGGAATGGAGTTCATATTTTATTGTCAGATAAATTTGTTTATTGGAGCTAAACAACTTCCAAGTCTTGTTTTGGGTTAAGATGCATAATTATACCTGAGATTGTTTGACTCATGTGGGTGTTGTTCATAGTATACAGTGTGATAAATCGATTTGTAGTTTGGTCCATACAATGTAAGAAAATGGTGAAAAATCAATCACTGTTTCCCTAATCCCAAGACGCAACCTAATATGTCTTGTTTTGTCCTGATCAGCAGTCCACAATTTAAAACTTTCACATCAGAGAATCTGGGATTTTTCTTCTTAAAAAAAATGACTCAAAGAAAATTATCAAAATTGTTGACAACTAATTGATTAATCAACTAATCGTTGCAGCTCCTGTCTATTTATCAGTAGGGTCAACACTTGGCTCCACGGCAGCATATCTTGACATGTGATAAGATGGTAAGTGGTAAATGGACCTGTACTTGTATAGCGCCTTTCTAGTCTTCTGACCACTGAAAGCGCTTTTACACTACGTGCCACATTCACCCTTTCACACACATTCACTCAGTGATGGCAAAGCCCATCGAACAGAAACTAACATTCATACACACTCACACACCGATGCACGGCATCGGGAGCAATTTGGGGTTCAGTATCTTGCTCAGGGATACTTCGACATGACACTCAACGACACGAGCCACAGCCGCCCCATAAGAGGATTGTAATTTCCAACACATAGATGACACATACTTAACTTTTTAAGTAGACCAAGCATGATACAAAATATTGTGCCTGATCTACTTAAAAAAGGTAAGGCAACTTTTTGCATCAGATTATTATGTAGATAATGCAAGGCTAGTCTTAGTATAGGCTACTTAATTTCTTCAATGTAAGAAATGAGTTTTGGAAGTAAAGTCTACTTCATTTAGAAAGTAAAGTCAACTTAGCTTAATTAAATAGACTTCTACTTAAACTAAGTTGACTTTACTTGATAAATTAATATTGACTTTACTTGCAAAACTCATTTCTTACACACAAGAAATTAAGTAGCCTATACAAAGACTAGCCTTGCTTTATCGACATAATAATGTGATGCAAAAAGTTGCCTTACCTTTTTTAAGTAGATCAAACTCAATATTTTTTATCAGTGAAGGCTATTTTTTAAAATACTTTATTAGAAACAATAGCATGTAAAGCAATTTTGTAGTTAAATCCTGAAACGAATCATTTTTGGCCATAAAAGGAAACGTGATTTTTCCGCAATGTGATTTGTATTATATTTCGTATTATATGTGCACTTATATTTATTTGTACACTTAAAATAATCTGTGCAGTTATCTCTGGGCAATGTTCCTTTTACAATATCAGTATATAAAAGTATACAAAGTTTATCTCATTTCCAGTCTCAATGAGAGCAGACACAGGCTTGCATGTCTGCAGCACAAAGCAAACCAGGTAGTAATAACAGCCGAAAACACTCCTCAAATACCGTCACACACGTATCATAGACGGTGAATTAACAGTTAGTTCAGGGACTCTGTCCAAGTTCAGTCTGAGTCCCTGTGTAATAAGATGCATAATTGAAAATACCTGTACACCAGTATAAAGGGCTAATCTGATGAGCCCTCTATATCAGAGAGCTGTCTTCCATGGGATCCACCCTGTTGCACCCCCTCAATCTGCAGAAGCCCACAACCACACTGCTCACACTGACTGTAGATACTGACTTTTGCTCGTACTACATGTCATATTTCTAGAACTCTGAGATTAAAGCCAGAATTCTACAACTCTGAGATCAAAGCCAAAATTATATAACTCTGAGATCAAAGGCAAAATTCAAGAATTCTGAGATTAACTCTAGCAGAAACTTTTTTTTTTTTTTTTAAATACTTCATTAGAAACAATAGCATGTAAAAAGAATTGTAGTTCAATCCTGAAACGAATCATTTTTGGCCATAAAAGGAAACGTGATCATTTATTAACAAAAGTCATTGCATGCTATTTTAGAAGTTACCTGGTTAACTGAGTAATACAGCTTGGTTCACTACAACCAACCTAGTCTCTAGTTTTTGGAAGGCTGGTGTCTGACTGATATACAAAACCAAAGCTTCCCGGCAATTTCCCATGAATAGTGGGCTACTTTACTTTATTTTGGGCAAAAATAAATGTGGTGCACTTGCAATAAACTGAATTGTGTGGCTTTTTTAAATTTATGTTTTTGTTTTGATTTGTATTATATTTTGTATTATATGTGCAATTATATTTATTTTTACACTTAGAATGATCTGTGCAGTTATCTCTGGGCAATGTTCCTTTTACAATGTAAGTATATAAAAGGTATATATAGTCTAAATATGATTCTTATTTTTATTTCTATTATGTCTTGTATTTTTCTATTTCATTTCTTATTTAATGTGTATTTTCTTATTTATTGTAATTTTGTGTATCTTGAACTGCTGTAACAAATGTTTTTAGCTGGTGTGGAATCAATAAAGTTTATCTTATCCTGTCTTATCTCAGAATTCCATATCGCATTGTTTATTTTTTATAAATCTGAGAGTGACTGACACACATGGCTCAAATTTTACATCCTCACACCTTTGGGACCACAAAGTTTATCTCATTTCCAATCTCAATGAGAGCAGACACAGGCTTGCATGTCTGCAGCACAAAGGAAACCAGGTAGTTATAACAGCCGAAAACACTCCTCAAATACCGTCACACACGTATCATATATGGTGAATTAACTGTTAGTTCAGCGACTCTGTCCAAGTTCAGTCTGAGTCCCTTTGTAATAAGATGCATAATTGAAAATACCTGTACACCACTATAAATGTTTTAAAGAGTTCGGTCTAGACCTGCTCTATTTGAAAAGTGTCCTGAGATAACTTCTGTTATGAATTGGCGCGATACAAATAAAATTGAATTGAAATCTGATGAGCCCTTTATATCAGAGAGCTTTCTTCCATGGGATCCACCCTGTTGCACCCCCTCCTATCTGCAGAAGCCCACAACCACACTGCTCACACTGACTGCAGATACTGACTTTTGCTCGTACTACATGTTATAGTTCTGGAACTCTGAGATTAGAGCCAGAATTCTATAATTCTGAGATCAAAGCCAGAATTCTATGACTCTGAGATCAAAGCCAAAATGCTTTAATTCTGAGATCAAAGCCAAAATTCTATGACTCTGAGATCAAAGCCAAAATTCAAAAGACCTTGAAATGCTGGAACAAATGTTTTTTCTATAATTCTGAAATCAAAGCCAAAATTCTATAATTCTTATATCAAAGCCAAACTTCTGTAACTCTGAGTTCAAATCCAAAATTGTATAACTCTGAGATCAAAGCCAAAATTCTATAACTGTGAGATCAAAGCCAAAATTCTATGACTCTGAGATCAAAGGCAAGCTTCTGTAACTCTGAGATCAAAGCCAAAGTTCTATAACTCTGAGATCAAAGGAAAAATTCAACAAGATCTTGAACTGCTGTAACAAATGTTTTTTCTATAATTCTGAGATCAAAGCCAAAACACTATAACTCTGAGATCAAAGGCAAAAGTCTATAACTCTGAGATCAAAGGCAAAATTCAAGAATGCTGAGATCAAAGGTTAAATTCTATAACTCTGAAATCAAAGGAAAAATTCAAGAATGCTGAGATCAAAGGCAAAATTCAAGAATTCTGAGATCAAAGACAAAATTCTATAACTCTGAGATAAAGGGAAAATTCAAGAATTCTGAGATCAAAGCCAAAATTCTGTAATTCTGAGATCAAAGCCAAAATTCTATAACTCTGAGATCAAAGCCAAAATTCTGTAACTCTGAGATCAAAGGCAAAATTCAAGAAGATCTTGAACTACTGTAACAAATGTTTTTTCTATAATTCTGACATCAAAGCCAAAATTCTGAGATCAAATGCAAAATTCAAGAATTCTGAGATCAGAGGCAAAAGTCTATAACTCTGAGATCAAAGGTAAATTTCAAGAATGCTGAGACCAAAGCCAAAATTCTATAACTCTGAGATCAAAACCAAAATTCTATAACTCTGCACTGAAAAAAGTGATTCTGAGCATTTGTAAATATAACATTAATGAAATCTGTAAAATTAACAATAAAAACCTGTTTGTATCTTTACATGAAAATGTATCGTTTGAAATTTATATGCATTTGTTCAAAATACAATATATTGTGTGTTTTTTCATTTACAAGCGTTATTTAGTTATCCCAGTCGATCTTCTCAGGTACAAACACTCAACGAACAATAAACTTGTTTCATTTACGTTGTGCCGTAATCCCGCCAACTGACACTTGCATTCTGGGTACCTCCTGCATGAAAACAGCAGAGTGCCACATTTCCAGAGGTCGAGCTTATGGTTGAGTCGACTGAACTTTAAGGTAAGAATACATTTTGCTAAGTAGCTGGTTAGATTAGATATTACTGTCTTTTCAGTTTTCAGAATGTTGTATGTGGTTTTTGTCGTGGCTCCGAACGCCAGCCAACAGGGCCGCCAGAAATTAGACGGCGCCAGCCGTTATCATAACTTTGTAGAGTCTTTTCGTTTAATTTGAAGATGAACGCTAGCAAGTGGCTTTATTGAGGCCTCGTGTGTGACGTTAACTTGCACCAAAAATCCACCGGGCCCCTCCGCCGCCCGTTGCGTATTTGGTCCGTCCTGCACGCGACTTCAAAACCTACCGGGAGCGTTTCAGAAGCGAGCGTTTGATTCAATTTCAATTCAATTTAATTTTATTTGTATAGCGACAATTCATAACAGAAGTTATCTCAGGACACTTTTCAAATAGAGCAGGTATAGTTCAGGTAACTCTTTAAAACATTAATTACAGAGACCCAACAGTACCACCATAAGCAAGCACTTGGCGACAAGGGCAAGGAAAAACTGCCTGTTAAAAGGCAGAAACCTAGGACAGATCCTTCGGCTCTAGGTGGGTGGTCGTCTGTCTCGACCAGTTGGGGTGAGAGAGACGCAGAGAGACAGACAGACAGACAGACAGACAGACGGGCACAGCAACAACAGTATTGGCAATGGCAATCTAGCAGGACCATGGCAGGAGGCTCCACCAGGATCGATAAGAACCTGCGAGACGAGAAAGCACAAGAATTCTGGGGAATAAGTGAAGTTAGTAAAATGCATTAATGGAACATGAATGAGTGCAGAAAGAGAGAGGAAGGGAGGAGCTCAGTGCACCATGGGAAATCCCCCCGATAGTCTAGGCCTATAGCAGCATAACTAAGGGATGGTTCAGGACTCACCTGATCCAGCCCTAACTATAAGCTTTATCAAAGAGGAATGTCTTAAGCCTACTCTTGAATATGGTGAGGGTGTCTGCCTCCCGAACCACAACTGGAAGCTGGTTCCACTGGAGAGGAGCTTGGTAACTGAAGGCTCTGGCTCTTGTTCTACTTTTAGAGACTATAGGAACCACAAGTAGCCCAGCATTCAGAGAACGTAGTGTTCTAGTGGGAGTAATATGGTACTATGAGCTCTTTAAGATATGAAGGGGTCTGACCATGAAGAGCTTTATAGGTGAGGAGGAGGATTTTAAATTCTGTTCTACATTTTACAGGGAGCCAATACAGAGAAGCTAGTACAGGAGAGATGTGATCTCTTTTTCTAGTTCCTGTCAGTACTCGTGCTGCAGCATTCTGAATAAATTTGAGCGTTTTAATGGACTTATTGGGGCAACCTGATAATAAAGGGTTGCAGTAATCCAGCCTTGAAGTAACAAATGCATGGATTAGTTTTTCTGCATCTGTTTGTGATAGTATGTGTCTAATTTTTTGTAATAATACGTAAATGAAAGAAGGCAGTCCTAGAGGTTTGCTTTATGTGGGAGTTAAATGACAAATCCTGATCAAAGATAACTCCAAGATTCCTGACAGTGGTGCTAGAGGCCAAGTTAATGCCATCTAGAGTAACTATATCTTTAGACAGTGAGTCTCTAAGGTTTTTGGGGCCAAGAACAAGAATTTCATTTTTTTCTGAGTTTAACATCAGAAAATTGCAGGTCATCCAGGATTTTATGTCCTTAGGACATGTTTGTAATTTAGATAATTGATTAATTTCATCGGGCTTGATTGATAGATATAACTGCGTATCATCTGCATAACAGTGAAAGTTAATGGAGTGATTCCTAATAATGTTGCCTAAAGGGAGCATATATAAAGTAAATAGTATTGGTCCAAGTACAGAACCTTGTGGAACTCCATGACTAACTCTAGTATTTATTGAAGATTCATCGTTAACATGTGCAAACTGCGAGCGATCTGATAAATATGACTTAAATTAGCTTAGTGCGGTTCCTTTAATGCCAATTTGATGCTCAAGTCTCTGTAAAAGAATATCATGGTCAATGGTGTCAAATGCAGCCCTAAGATCTAATAATACAAGTACAGAGACAAGTCCATTGTCAGAAGCAATCAGAAGGTCATTATTAACTTTAACCAGAGCTGTCTCTGTGTTGTGATGAACTCTAAATCCTGACTGAAAATCCTCAAATAAACTATTGTTATGTAGAAAGTCACACAACTCTTTGGCGACTACTTTCTCCAGAATCTTAGGAAGGAAGGGGAGGTTAGAAATCCGTCTATAGTTGGCTAAAACCACTGGGTCAAGAGTGGGCTTTTTTAAGAAGGGGGTTTAATTACAGCTACTTTAAAGGACTGTGGTACATATCCTGATAATAAAGAAAGATTAATCATATCCAGTAAAGAAGTGCCAATTAAGGGAACAACTTCTTTAAGCAGCCTAGTTGGGATCGGGTCTAATAGACAGGTTGATGGCTTCGATGAAGAAATGATTGAAGTTAACTGATGAAGATCGATAGCAGAAAAACAGTCTAAATATATATCTAACTTTACATGAGCAAAAGTCCCTGAACTTGGAGAGCCACTGATAACTGTTGATGGCAGTTGGTGATTCATTTTCTCTCTAATAGTAATAATTTTATTATAGAAGAAGCTCATGAAGTCATTGCTACTTAAGTTTATGGGGATATGTGGCTCAATAGAGTTGTGACTCTCTGTCAGCCTGGCTACAGTGCTTATTCTTATTTTCTTCTATTAATGTTGAGTAATAGGCTCCTCTGACATTACAGAGGGCATTTCTATAAGTTTTAAGATTATCTTGCCAAATTGAGCGATATTCTGATAATTTGGAAGAGCGCCATTTCCTTTCAGATTTCCTAGCTATTTGTTTTAACTGGCGGGTTTGGTGGTTGTACCACGGTGCTAGTCTCCTATGTTTTAATAATTTCCTTTTTATAGGAGCGATAGAGTCTAATGTTGATCGTAGTGAGCCTGCAGCACTATCGACAAGATTATCAATTTCAGAGGGACTAAAGTCGTTATAGGACTCTGTTAAATTCAGACATGGCATTGAATAAAACACTGAAGGAATCTCCTCCTTAAATTTAGCTTAAATTTAGCCCGCCAGACTTTCTTTACTTGCTCAGATTTGGCCATTTTCCCGGTGTATTTTCTTCTAAACATGCTTCTACATGTGTAAATATGCTACGTATTTAATAAGTTTCGCTTTTGTCTGTTTTAACGACCGGCAGATTGCATGGGGTATTTTATTTAGAAAATTCACCAGATTCTCTTTGCTTTTTCTGTGTCTGGCTTCCGCCCGCTCGAGTCTGTGTATATTGACGCGTGCTGCTTGCGTCAAGCGTCAAAAATAGAAAATAGTTGATTCTAGTGTAATTTGAAGTTAACAATAGTATGTGGCTATAGGAAAAAACCACACTCCTGCTATGTTTAAGGCTTGGTTCGAAGCGCAAACAGGATCGCCAGAAATTAGACAACTACACTGGATCAAGGTATCCTTACCAGGTGACTCTACAACTACAGATGAAGGTTTGTATATACAAACACTTGCTTAATTGTAGTATCGAATGTGGGGCAAAAATTAGATTCACTGTTCACTCATGGGCCTGACAAAAAGTTGGTTATATATATTTTATGTGTGTAATTCATCCGTATCTAGAACAGCGTGATTTATTTGAACTTTATTGTAATATAATTGCAGCATGTTTGTGTTCCTAGCTGGAGAGAGTTTGCTATTAAATTAATGTTTAAAAAACATTACATTTGCTAAAAATGCTTTATTAGTTTACTTTTGCAATTTTGAAAGTCGCACATCTTCCTGTTTTTAAGATTCAAGAGTGTTTTGGGGGCACTTGTTAATTCCCAATTTCAGCCAGGCACATGCCAAAATTAAACTGCCAAGAAAAACTTTGCTGACTTCATTATATGTGCAAGCTAATGAACACAATGCTTAGCTCATGAAGCTTTGAGAATAAAGGCTAAATTTACCTCATTAACTGTGGGGGGAAAAATTAGCAGTATATTTACCTGAGGCGGCTGCCAGAATAAAAGCCATACTTGCCTGATTACGTTATTGAAGGTGGCCTAGTTTAAGTTCAGTTTTTTCTTTCAATTCTTGAGTTTCATACTTTCCTGAACAGTCGTATGCTCTTGAACATGCATATGCCTCAGAACAATATGCTTAAGCAATATAATCTGTAATATTTGACCTATCTACAGGCTTCATTAGGAACACGTGTGCAATCTAATGCAATCCAATACAACAGTTCTGCCATAAAGTCTATTTTTACGAAGCTTATACATTTTTGTTTTTTGTTGACATTGTCAGAAAGGTGATAATTCTACTTTATGTTTATTATTGAGTTCATAGTGGTAGTGTACTGGACTCGAGTGCATTATATTGAGCAGAGATCCTTGTACTTTTGTCCAATCCATTACCATATTTGAGGGGGACAAAATATTAACACTTTTCAATATATTGCACTCCATTACACCAGCACCACCCAGCCACCCAGTACAACCTCAATAATAAACATAAAGTATAATTATTTATTCTCAAAATTCCCATTTCATATTTTTGTAGGACAGCAACATTGAGTCCCGAAGAGAAGTTGTGATCAGAGGCCTCACTCTCTACATTGGTGAAAACACTGGAGAGTTAATCAAGGACTACCAGGTAAAGAAAATATAACTCTTATTCAAAGCCCTGTCAATATGAGACAAGTTTGTGCAAAAATAGCTGTTTGCTGATGATAATTTGATTTTTTAGTAGATTTTTAATAATGTGCCTATGTAGAAATTATTGGGATTTGATTTGATTCATTTAATTGTATTAAAATGCCTTACACATGAAGGACACAAAGTACAATCGAGGATAAAAAAACACTAAGTCCAGGACTTATTTCCATTGTGGTCTTCATAAATATTTTAGCGTCTAATTATTAAAACTGCTGCAGTGAAACATGGAAAATCATCACAGATATCTAGAGACTACTTGTACTCTTTGTACAAGAATATCCTGGGGTTTGCTGATAACTGCTGTTAACAATTTGCTTTGCTATATGATAATTAAAAATGCTGTAGTGAAAGAACAAGAAAGTAATGACTGATGTTTAACCATTTATAGAATTATGTAGCTAACAGAACCAAATATATGATTTTTTATATAAAGCTGCATTGCTTTATTGAATGAGCGAGCGATGATTTCTCCAACAATAGGTCTTAAATTGACTTAAAATGGCCTTAAATGGCATTTAATTGAACTCTGTGACACCCTTGCTAAGGTACAATACTACTCAAAACTACCACAACAATCTGATCTTCTGTTTGGAGAGGGAACAAAGAGTTATACATCCTTCACATTACTATACTGTACAATAAATACGTTTTATTCTCTCTGGTGTATTTCACAGGTTTTCGATGACGACGATGCTGCAGCTGTCCAAGAAGCCATTACTACATTTGTCCTCGGCATCTTTGTGGTCAGCAAAGCCAGGGATGGTCTCCCCAAGCAAGCTGGAATAGCCATTGAGGGAGCAGAAGTCCTTTTTGGTATCCCAGATGTGGCACATGATTGCACCTATCTGATGGGCCTTATCTACGCCTTGGAACTAAGTAACTAACTAACAAAAAATGTTCCACCAAAGTCCATGATCTGAAGGTCTGTTTGCATGCTTAAAAGCCATACAGATGGTGTTGAAGGGGTAGGATTTGAGTGAGCTCACTCTTATCAAGTTTTACAGTTAGTTTTACACTGCACATTCTGAGGTTCTCCACATGTAATCTCTCAGGTTACACTACTCATTTTCTTTAAATGGCACAAATAATTCAGCTCCAGCTCAAGTAAAGCATTTAAAGTAACCTGAACTTCATCTTTCAAGCAGCTTTTCATGTACTGCCACAAGAGGCAGAGAAACCATGCAGAACTGGAAATTTCTTTACTATATTTTTAAATTTTGAGAGCTGCTGGATTTTGGTTTGGTTTTTTTTTGCCTTATCAATGTATCTGAATGTAGCTGTGAATTTGAATGTAGCTGTTTTGACAGCTAGGATTTCATTTTTTTATGATGTTCTGACCTCTAAGAAATATAGGCTACTTAATTTCTTGAATGTAAGAAATGAGTTTTGGAAGTAAAGTCTACTTCATTTAGTAAGTAAAGTCAAGTTAGCTTAATTAAATAGACTTCTACTTAAACGAAGTTGACTTTACTTGATAAATTAATATTGACTTTACTTGCAAAACTCATTTCTTACACACAAGAAATTAAGTAGCCTATACAAAGACTAGCCTTGCTTTATCTACATAATAATCTGATGCAAAAAGTTGCCTTACCTTTTTTAAGTAGATCAAGCTCAATATTTTTATCAGTGAAGGCAAAATTCAAGAATTCTGTGATTAACCCTAGCAGAAACCTTTTTTTTTTTTTTTTAAATACTTTATTAGAAAAAATAGTATGTAAAACAATTTTGTAGTCAAATCCTGAAACGAATCATTTTTGGCCATAAAAGGAAACGTGATCTTTTTTTTTCCGTAATGTGATTTGTATTATATTTTGTATTATATGTGCAATATATTTATTTGTACACTTAAAATAATCTGTGCAGTTATCTCTGGGCAATGTTCCTTTTACAATATCAGTATATAAAAGTATACAAAGTTGATCTCATTTCCAATCTCAATGAGAGCAGACACAGGCTTGCATGTCTGCAGCACAAAGCAAACCAGGTAGTAATAACAGCCGAAAACAAGCAAGTTAAATACCTGATGGTGTCGGGCAGCCATGAAATGAGCTACAGCCAATGAGAGCAGACACAGGCTCACATCTCTGCAGCACCAAGCAGCAAACTGGGTAGTATTAGAACAAGCTGCTTTATGTTAGTTGGCTAAGTGTAATTTTTGTGCTGGTTCATAATTTGAAACCATGACTTAAAAGACTGTTGCTGAACACTCCTAAGCCCTGCTCTTCTGATGTGAGAACTGTCAGTCAATGATGATGTTGCTTGACGTTGATCAAATATGAAATCAACCTTCTTACTGAGACTGACTGATACACCTGGCTCAAATTTTACATCCTCACACCTTCAGGGCCACGAGGTGTCAGTGGCTGGGCACTGGGGCCCATCTGATCACAAGGGCCCTAGGAGGACAGCGGATGTCATGTCCATGGGTGGGCCCTTATACTGTCAATGGTGGTTTATAGTTTTAACCATGAGTGAGATGGCTGTTGGTTTAACATACTTTCTGATGTGAGAAGCAAATGAGCCATGTTGTGCAGTCGTTCATGATTGACGGACTCTGATCAAACATGATATCAACCTGGCATTTGCAACTTCGGGGCAATCTGAGAGTAACTGACACACATGGCTCAGATTTTACATCCTCACACCTTTGGGACCACAAAGTTTATCTCATTTCCAATCTCAATGAGAGCAGACACAGGCTTGCATGTCTGCAGCACAAAGCAAACCAGGTAGTAATAACAGCCGAAAACACTCCTCAAATACCGTCACACACGTATCATATATGGTGAATTAACAGTTAGTTCAGCGATGTCCAAGTTCAGTCTGAGTCCCTGTGTAATAAGATGCATAATTGAAATTACCTGTACACCAGTATAAAGGGCTAATCTGATGAGCCCATTATATCAGAGAGCTGTCTTCCATGGGATCCACCCTGTTGCACCCCCTCAATCTGCAGAAGCCCACAACCACACTGACTGTAGATACTGACTTTTGCTCGTACTACATGTCATAGTTCTGGAACTCTGAGATTAAAGCAAGAATTCTATAATTCTGAGATCAAAGCCAAAATTCTATAACTCTGAGATCAAAGGCAAAATTCAAGAATCCTGCACTGTAAAAAATGTATGTAGAATTAACAGTGAATTTCTGTAAAATCATGACATAAAAAAACTGTAAATACAAAAACAATAAAGCCATGTGTAATTTACAATAATATGTTGTAAAACTCCGAACCAAATACAACTGTTGATTCGACAGTAAGAATATGTTGAAAAGATCATATTTTTTTGGAGAATTTACAAATTACTGTAGTTTAAACACAGATAAACTGTAACACAAAAAAATGCGATACAGTTAAAATTACATTATAGCAGTGTTAGAATAAAATTTTTTCGTCAGTAGGCTCTCTGGTACATTTTGTTTATGCCAAAAGAAACCATATTACATTTTACTAATTCGTTACAGATAAGAATATTTCTATAGGCCTACAGTAAAACCACATAGGTGTAACCAGTCTCCGCGATTGGCAGCTCAACCAGGCCTTGAACCTGTCACTTCATTGCACAGACACGGATCGTGGATTGAGAACGCTAACCGCTACGCCCAGGCTTGTACGGCAGTGGCCAGCAGCTGTTTTGACGTGTCGGGAAGTGAGGTTTACCAATTCAATTCAATTCAATTTTATTTGTATAGCGCCAATTCATAACAGAAGTTATCTCAGGGCACTTTTCAAATAGAGCAGGTCGAGACCGAACTCTTTAAAAGTTTACCAACGCACAGCTAGTACCAGCTGGCTACCATTACATAGGCCTGTTTTTTTTCAATACAGGATGGTGTAATTTAATTATTATGGTGCCTTAAGTTCATTTTAAATGTTATTAATGCTTTTCATTTAAAATTTTACATTCCCGCAAAACAAACGGCTGTGTTTGAATTTCAAACTAGCTGTGCTCATTCCTCGTCCACTCACTGAGCAGATTGTTTCTGACGTAGCTGTTACTGGGATGACCACTGAGCTAACGACTGAAGGCTGCTGACTGCGCGCGTCCAGTCTGGGAAAGCATCTGTTGTTCAGGTAAGCTGATTCTTAAACTTAAAATGATGTGTGCGATAAGAAAAAAGAGATAGCTTCTGTCTGTGAGAGGAGATAAATTGTCAGTCGTAGTAATAACGTCAAGTTATGGGGTTTACTGAACTCTTGCAGTTTGCTTTTTTCCTTTCAGTTGTTGCCATGTGGGAGCTGAAATTTGACGTGTAGAACTAGCAATAGGCAAGCTAACGTTAGCTAACTATGGTAATGTTACTATGATGTGTTGTGAAGCGGTGGTTTTACATGTTATTACTTGGTCACAGCTAACTACTTTACATTGAATTTGCGCTCGTTTCATGCTGTTGTGAAGCGGTGGTTTTGGAAGTTTGGCAAAAATGTTAACTTGCAATTTCTGCAGCAAAACATAAGAAACCTTGAGGGGTTACGTGCTGCATTGTAAAATCCATAGGAACGAACCCCATCCGTTTTTCAAATGTGTTAGCACCGACTGCAAGCGGACTTTTTGTACCTATGCTGCTTTTAAAGGTCATTTTTATCGAGTTCCCAACGCACCTGCACCCTCTGTTACTGCTGGGGCCGTTTTTACAGATTTTAAGTGTGCTATTTCGCTGTGTGAGTGACAATTTCACACAGTCAAAGAGCTTATTTCCCATCTAAAAGAGCATATAGCGGAGGGGCGACCTGTGGCATGTCCTGTAACAAGTTGTGAAAATACATTCACTGTTAAATCGTCATTTACTGCTCATATGTCACGAAAACACAGAGCGTGTTCAGTGGACAGTATAAGTGACAAGTACAGGGAAAATGTTTCTCAGCCCTCTGCTGTCAGTGCATGTGAAGATGTTCCCCAGAGCTCAAATGATGCTACGACAAATGAAAGCAGTGAATTGCCACAGGATTTCAATGAGACTTTTCTTAGGAATGTCTGTTTATTCTACCTAAAATTGCAAGGGCAGCTCCTTCTTCCAGCTTCAACAATACAGACAATAGTTGAAGAGATGCAGAATGTGCATGATTTGGGACAGGATTACACTTTAAGTAAACTGCGTTCACTTTTAAAAGATGACATGTGTCTAACTGATGATGCTATTGCTAAAATCTGTGATTGTGTGACCTGTTCTCTGCCTGTCATCAGGGGCCGCTGAGAACAACATACTCGAGGGCTCAGACTTTCCATAAAATGAAAATATGACAGAAAGGTTTGCTTACTACGTACCTGTAACACAAACTCTAAACAGCTTACTAGAATCAGATATATGGAAGAATTCAGTGTCACAACAGTCTTGTGCAACAAACCCAGATGACTTTTGTGACATAAGTGATGGTCAAAACTTTAAGGCCAACCAGTTTTTCATTGAAAATCCAGGATGCCTGAAGCTAATTCTCTACCAGGATGCCTTTGAAATTGTAAATCCCCTTGGCTCAGCTAAGAAAAAACACAAAGTTCTTGCGGTCTATCTTTCTGTGGCAAATTTGCCTGCACATGTGCAGTCCAATACAGATCATATGTCCCTTGTCTTATTGTGTGGAGAGAATGACCTAAAACAGTTTGGAAGTGCTAAAGTTTTCTCAGAGATGCTAGAGGATTTAAAGAATCTTGAGAAAAATGGAATAACTGTTGGTGGTGAAACAGTCAAAGGGGCTCTGTTTTGTGTTGCAGGAGATAATTTGGGGTCATATAGCATTGGTGGATTCACTGAAAACTTTAGCTGTTCTGTGTACTTTTGCAGATACTGTGAAATCACAAGAACCGAGTTTGAGAATGACCCAAATGTTTGTGGTCCACAGCGCACTCCTGAAAGTTATGATTCTGCAGTTCTACAAGCTGAAGACGGACAAGGCAGTAGAGGCATAAAGGTAAACTCTGTTTTCAATGCTCTTAAGTCTTTTCATGTTTGCCAGCCTGGTCTCCCACCTTGTTTAGGCCACGACATATTTGAGGGTGTCTTATCTTATGATGTTGCACTGTACTTGAAGTATTTCATCAAGAAAAATAAATGGTTTTCATATTCAGTGTTGAACCGACACATCAAGCAGTTCAAGTACAAGAATCTGATGCTCTCACAAAGCCATCTGCTGTCAACTCTGAGGGGTCCAAGCTTTCAGGTCAAGCTATCCAGAACTGGAATTTATTAAGGTTGCTGCCTGTGTTAATTGGTGACAAAGTCCAAAATCCAGAAGATGATGTGTGGCAGTTAACTCTGCAGCTTAAAGATATTGTTGATATGATTTGTGCACAAAAGATTTTGTTGTCCCAAGTAGCCTATCTTGACATTATAATCCAAGAATATTTGGAATCAAGAAAGTGTTTATTTCCTGAGACTACACTAAAACCCAAACACCATTTCATGCGTCATTATCCGGCACTAATTTTGAAATTCGGCCCCTTGATTAGAGTATGGACCATGCGTTTCGAAAGTAAACACAGCTACTTCAAGAGATGTGCAAGGCATTTAAAAAACTTTAAAAACATATGCCTAACGTTATCCGAGAGACATCAAATGTTTCAGGCATATCTTTCAGCTGGGCCAGGCTGCAGTCAGCTTCTGCAAGTCAAAGACAGTTGTACTTTTTATCCCAGCCTTTACAGTGATGCAATTAAACATGCAGTGAGAGAGTTGGGCTTTTCAGAACACAATACTAGTGTTTCCACAGACATACAGTACAAAGGTACATCATATAAAATGGGACATTTGCTTGTGTCAAAAAATGATGAGTCCATCGAGTTTGGAGAACTTCTCATTATTTTAGTTCAAAATGATGCAGCTGTGTATTTTGTGGTGGATATACATAAAGCTGACTATCATTCTGAATACCATCTGTACTCAGTGACAAAACAGAGTACAAGGTTGCAATGTCTTAACCTTAATGACTTGGTAGATTTTTATCCGTTACCATCATACATTGTTGATGGACACCAAGTCATTCCGCTGAAACACAGTGTGTTATCAAGATAAACATGGTCTTGACCACTGTGCTGGAGAGTTAGGGTTACTCATAATAACCTTAGTTGAAACAGTGTGTTGGCGAAATAACATGATCCAAGTCACTGGTGGAGAAATCATACTAAAATGCACATGTTTAAGTAGTAAAAATGATAAAACACTGTTTGAGAAACATAAAAGTGATAGTTTTTCCTTTTTTGAAGTACAGAAAGTATAAATCCTTACCCAGTCATACTTAAAGTCGAAGTTCCTCTTATTTGTATGTACATTGATACTTGACTAATTGTACATTTCTTGCATTTTGAAAACTGATATCATTCTTTCTTATTCTAGAAAGGCCTGACATGGAGCAGACATTTCTATGCAGCGCTATAACTGGGGTCCTGCCTGACCTTTCAGAGATCAATAAAGACATTCTAGAAGAGCATTTACAATCCCTCGGGGTTAGACATCTGATGACTTTAAGGTCATCGAGGAAGCCGATTTGCTGACAAAAATTCTGAGATCAAAGCCAAAATTCTATAATTCTGAAGTCAAAGCCAAAATTCTATAACTCTGAGATCAAAGGCAAAATTCAACAATTCTGAGATCAAAGGCAAAATACTATAACTCTGAGATCAAAGCCAAAATTCAAGAAGATCTTGAACTGCTGTGACAAATGTTTCTTTCTATAATTCTGACATCAAAGCCAAAATTCTATTACTCTGAGATAAAGGGAAAATTCAAGAATTCTGAGATCAAACCCAAAATTCTATAACTCTGAGATCAAAGCCAAAATTCTGTAACTCTGAAATCAAGGGCAAAATTCAAGAAGATCTGGAACTGCTGTAACTAATGTTTTTTCTATAACTCTGAGATCAAAGCCGAAATTCTATAACTCTGAGATAAAAGCAAAAATTCCATGACTCTGAGATCAAAGCCAAAATTCAACAAGATCTTGAACTGCTGTAACAAATGTTTTTTCTATGATTCTGAGATCAAAGCCAGATTTCTATAACTCTGAGATCAAAGCCAAAATTCTATAACTCTGAGATAAAAGCCAAACTTCTATGACTCTGAGATCAAAGGCAAAATTCAAGAAGATCTTGAAATGCTGTAACAAATGTTTTTTCTACAATTTTGAAATCAAAGCCAAAATTCTGTAACTCTGAGATCAAAGCCAAAATTCTATAACTCTGAGATCAAAGGTTAAATTCTATAACTCTGAGATCAAAGGAAAATACTATAACTCTGAGATCAAAGCCAAAATTCTATGACTCTGAGATCAAAGGCAAAATTCAACAAGGTCTTGAAATGCTGTTACAAATGTTTTTTCTATGATTCTGAGATCAAAGCAAAAATTCTATAACTCTGAGATGAAAGCCAAACTTCTATAACTCTGAAATCAAAGGCAAAATTCAAGAAGATCTTGAATTGCTGTAACAAATGTTTTTTCTATAATTCTGAGATCAAAGCCAAAATTCTATAATTCTGAAGTCAAAGCCAAAATTCAATAACTCTGACATAAAGGGAAATTTCAAGAATTCTGAGATCAAAGGCAAAATACTATAACTCTGAGATCAAAGCCAAAATTCTATAACTCTGAGATCAAAGAAAAATTCAAGAAGTCTAAGATCAAAGGCAAAATTCAAGAATTCTGAGATCAAACCCAAAATTCTATAATTCTTATATGAAAGCCAAACTTCTGTAACTCTGAGATCAAAGCCAAAATTATATGACTCTGAGATCAAAGGCAAAATTCAACAAGATCTTGAACTGCAGTAACAAATGTTTTTTCTATGATTCTGAGATCAAAGCCAAAATTCTATAACTGAGATCGAAGGCAAAATTCAACAATTCTGAGATCAAAGGCAAAATTCTATAACTCTGAGAGCAAAGGCAAAATTAGAGAATGCTGGGATCAAAGGTTAAATTCTATAACTCAGAGTTATAGAACTTAACCTTTGATCTCAGAGTTATAGAATTTAACCTTTGATCTCAGAGATCAAAGGAAAATACTATAACTCTGAGATCAAAGCCAAAATTCTATGACTCTGAGATCAAAGGCAAAATTCAACAAGGTCTTGAAATGCTGTAACAAATGTTTTTTCTATGATTCTGAGATCAAAGCCAAAATTCTATAACTCTGAGATGAAAGCCAAAATTCTATAACTCTGAAATCAAAGGCAAAATTCAAGAAGATCTTGAATTGCTGTAACAAATGTTTTTTCTGTAATTCTGAGATCAAAGCCAAAATTCTATAATTCTGAAGTCAAAGCCAAAATTCAATAACTCTGACATAAAGGGAACTTTCAAGAATTCTGAGATCAAAGGCAAAATACTATAACTCTGAGATCAAAGCCAAAATTCCATAACTCTGAGATCAAAGGAAAAATTCAAGAAGTCTAAGATCAAAGGCAAAATTCTATAATTCTGAGATCCAAGCCAAAATTCTATAATTCTGAGATCAAAGGAAAATACTATAACTCTGAGATCAAAGGCAAAATTCAACAAGATCTTGAAATGCTGTAACAAATGTTTTTTCTATGATTCTGAGATCAAAGCCAAAATTCTATAATTCTGAGATCAAAGCAAAAATTCTATAACTCTGAGATGAAAGCCAAAATTCTATAACTCTGAGATCAAAGGCAAAATTCAAGAATTCTGAGATCAAAGCCGAAATTCTATAACTCTGAGATCAAAGCCAAAATTCTATGACTCTGAGATCAAAAGCAAAATTCAACAAGATCTTGAACTGCTGTAACAAATGTTTTTTCTATAATTCTGAGATCAAAGCCAAAATTCTATAACTCTGAGATCAAAGCCAAAATTCTATAACTCTGAGATAAAAGCCAAAATTCTATGACTCTGAGATCAAAAGCAAAATTCAACAAGATCTTGAACTGCTGTAACAAATGTTTTTTTCTATGATTCTGAGATCAAAGCCAAAATTCTGGAACTCTGAGATCAAAGCTAAAATTCTATAACTCTGAGATCAAAGGCAAAACTCAAGAATTCTGAGATCAAAGGCAAAGTTCTGTATTTCTGAGATCAAAGCCAAAAATCTACAACTCTGAGATCAAAGGCAAAATTCAAGAAGATCTTGAACTGCTGTAACAAATGTTTTTTCTATAATTCTGAGATCAAAGGCAAAATTGTATAATTCTGAGATCAAAGGCAAAATTGTATAATTCTGAGATCAAAGGCAAAATTCTGTAATTCTGAGATCAAAGCCAAAATTCTATAACTCTGAGATCAAAGCCAGCCAAAATTCTATAACTCTGAGATCAAAGGTAAAATTCTGTAATTCTGAGATCAACGTATGTTGGCGAAATAACATGATCCAAGTCACTGGTGGAGAAATCATACTAAAATGCACATGTTTAAGTAGTAAAAATGATAAAACACTGTTTGAGAAACATAAAAGTGATAGTTTTTCCTTTTTTGAAGTACAGAAAGTATAAATCCTTACCCAGTCATACTTAAAGTCGAAGTTCCTCTTATTTGTATGTACATTGATACTTGACTAATTGTACATTTCTTGCATTTTGAAAACTGATATCATTCTTTCTTATTCTAGAAAGGCCTGACATGGAGCAGACATTTCTATGCAGCGCTATAACTGAGGTCCTGCCTGACCTTTCAGAGATCAATAAAGACATTCTAGAAGAGCATTTACAATCCCTCGGGGTTTAGACATCTGATGACTTTAAGGTCATCGAGGAAGCCGATTTGCTGACAAGAATTCTGAGATCAAAGCCAAACTTCTATAATTCTGAGATCAAAGCCAAAATTCTATAACTCTGAGATCAAAGGCAAAATTCAACAATTCTGAGATCAAAGGCAAAATACTATAACTCTGAGATCAAAGCCAAAATTCAAGAAGATCTTGAACTGATGTGACAAATGTTTCTTTCTATAATTCTGACATCAAAGCCAAAATTCTATAACTCTGAGATAAAGGGAAAATTCAAGAATTCTGAGATCAAACCCAAAATTCTATAACTCTGAGATAAAAGCCAAAATTCTATGACTCTGAGATCAAAGGCAAAATTCAAGAAGATCTTGAAATGCTGTAACAAATGTTTTTTCTACAATTTTGAAATCGAAGCAAAAATTCTGTAACTCTGAGATCAAAGGCAAAATTCTATAAGTCTGAGATCAAAGCCAGAATTCTATAACTCTGAAATCAAAGCCAAAATTCTATAACTCTGAGATTAAAGCCAAAATTCTATGACTCTGAGATCAAAAGCAAAATTCAACAAGATCTTGAACTACTGTAACAAATGTTTTTTTCTATGATTCTGAGATCAAAGCCAAACTTCTATAACTCTGAGATCAAAGCCAAAATTCTATAACTCTGAGATCAAAGCCAAAATTCAAGAAGATCTTGAAGTGCTGTAACAAATATTTTTCTATAATTCTGAGATCAAAGCCAAAATTCTATAACTCTGAGATCAAAGGCAAAATTCAAGAATTCTGAGATCAAAGGCAAAATTCTATAAGTCTGAGATCAAAGCCAGAATTCTATGACTCTGAGATAAAAGCCAAAATTCTATGACTCTGAGATCAAAGGCAAAATTCAAGAAGATTTTGAACTGCTGTAACAAATGTTTTTTCTACAATTTTGAAATCAAACCCAAAATTCTGGAACTCTGAGATCAAAGCCAAAATTCTATGACTCTGAGATCAAAGCCAAAATTCAAGAATTCTGAGATCAAAGCCGAAATTCTATAACTCTGAGATCAAAGCCAAAATTCTATAACTCTGAGATCAAAAGCAAAATTCAACAAGATCTTGAACTGCTGTAACAAATGTTTTTTTCTATGATTCTGAGATCAAAGCCAAAATTCTATAACTCTGAGATCAAAGCCAAAATTCTATAACTCTGAGATCAAAGCCAAAATTCAAGAATTATGAAATCAAAGCCAAAATTCTATAACTCTGAGATCAAAGGCAAAATTCAAGAAGATCTTGAACTGCTGTAACAAATGTTTTTTCTATAATTCTGAGATCAAAGCCAAAATTCTATAACTCTGAGATCAAAGCAAAAATTCTATAACTCTTAGATGAAAGCCAAAATTCTATAACTCTGAGATCAAAGGCAAAATTCAAGAATTCTGAAATCAAAGCCAAAATTCTATAACTCTGAGATCAAAGGCAAAATTCAAGAATTCTGAGATCAAGGCCAAAATTCAGTAACTCTGAGATCAAAGGCAAAATTCAAGAAGATCTTGAACTGCTGTAACAAATGTTTTTTCTATAATTCTGAGATCAAAGGCAAAATTGTATAATTCTGAGATCAAAGGCAAAATTCAAGAATTTTGAGATATAAGGCAAAATTCTATAATTCTTAGATCAAAGCCGTAATTCTGAGATCAAAGCTAAAATTATATAACTCTGAGATCAAAGCAAGCCAAAATTCTATAACTCTGAGATCAAAGCCAAAATTCTATAACTCTGAGATCACGGCAAAAATTCAATAACTCTGAGATCAAAGGCAAGATTCAAGAAGATCTTGAATTGCTGTAACAAATGTTTTTTCTATAATTTTGAAATCAAAGGCAAAACTAGAGAATGCTGAGATCAAAGGTTAAATTCCATAACTCTGAGATCAAAGCAAAATTCTATAACTCTGAGATCAAAGCCAAAATTCTATAACTCCGGGATCAAAGGCCAAATTCAAGAATTCTGAGATCAAAGCCAAAATTCTATAACTTTGAGATCAAAACAAACAAAATTATATAACTCTGAGATCAAAGGTAAATTTCAAGGAGATCTTGAACTGCTGTACCAAATGTTTTTTCTATAATTCTGAGATCAAAGGCAAAATTCTATAAATCTGAGATCAAAGGCAAAATTCTATAACTCTGAGGTCGAAGCCAAAATTCTATAACTCTATGATCAAAGCCAAAATTCTGTAATTCTGAGATCGAAGACAAAATTCTATGAGTCTGAGATCAAAGACAAAATTCTATAACTCTGAGATCAAAGCCAAAATTAAAAAATTCAAAGATCACAGGCAAAATTCAATAATTCTGAGATCAAAGCCAAAATTCTCTGATTCTGAGATCAAAGCCAAAATACTATAATTCTGAGATCAAAGCCAAACTTCTACAACTCTGAGATCAAAGCCAAAATTCTATAAACCTGAGACCAAAGGCAAAATTCAACAATTCTGAGATCAAGTGCAAAATTCTATAACTCTGAGATCAAACAGAAAATTCAAGAAGATCTTGAACTGCTGTAACAAATGTTTTTTCTATGATTCTGAGATCAAAGCCAAAATTCAAGAATTCTGAGATCAAAGGCAAAATTCTATAACTCTGAGATCAAAGCAAAATTCTATGACTCTGAGATCAAAGGCAAAATTCTATAACTCTGAGATCAAAGCCAAAGTTCTATAACTCTGAGATCAAAGCCAAAATTATATGACTCTGAGATCAAAGGCAAAATTCAAGAATTCTGACATCAAAGGCAAAATTCAAGAATTCTGAGATCAAAAGCCGGAATTCTGACTCTGAGGTCAAAGCCAAAGTTCTATAACTCTGAGATCAAAGCCAAAATTCTATAAGTCTGAGATCAAAGCCAAGATTCTATAACTCTGAGATCAAAGCCAAAATTCTATGACTCTGAGATCAAAGGAAAATTTCAACAAGATCTTGAACTGCTGTAACAAATGTTTTTTCTTTGAGTCTGAGATCAAAGCCAAAATTCTATAACTTTTAGATCAAAGTCAAAATCCCATAACTCTGAGATCAAAGCCAAAATTCTGTAATTCTGAGATCAAAGCCAAAATTGTATAATTCTGAGATCAAAGCCTAAATTCTATAATTCTGAAATCAAAGCCGAACTTCTGTAACTCTGAGATCAAAGCAGAAATTCTATAATTCTGAGATCAAAGCCAAACTTCTATAACTCTGAGATCAAAGCCAAAATTCAACAAGATCTTGAACTGCTATAACAAATGTTTTTTCAATGATTCTAAGTTCAAAGCCAAAATTCTATAACTGTGAGATCAAAGCCAAAATTCTATGACTCTGAGATCAAAGGAAAGCTTCTGTAACTCTGAGATCACAGCCAAAATTCTATAACTCTGAGATCAAAGGCAAAATTCAAGAAGATCTTGAATTGCTGTCACAAATGTTTTTTCTATGATTCTAAGTTCAAATCCAAAATTGTATAACTCTGAGATCAAAGGCAAAATTCTATAACTGTGAGATCAAAGCCAAAATTCTATGACTCTGAGATCAAAGGCAAGCTTCTGTAACTCTGAGATCACAGCCAAAATTCTATAACTCTGAGATCAAAGGCAAAATTCAAGAAGATCTTGAACTGCTGTAACAAATGTTTTTTCTATAATTTTGAGATCAAAGGCAAAATTCTATTACTCTGAAGGTCAAAGGCAAAATTCTATAACTCTGAGATCAAACCCAAAATTCTATAATTCTTATATGAAAGCCAAACTTCTGTAACTCTGAGATCAAAGCCAAAATTATATGACTCTGAGATCAAAGGCAAAATTCAACAAGATCTTGAACTGCAGTAACAAATGTTTTTTCTATGATTCTGAGATCAAAGCCAAAATTCTATAACTGAGATCGAAGGCAAAATTCAAGAATTCTGAGATCAAAGGCAAAATTCTATAACTCTGAGATCAAAGCAAAATTCCATAACTCTGAGATCAAAGCCAAAGTTCTGTAACTCTGAGATCAAACAGAAAATTCTATAACTCTGAGATCAAAGCCATAATTCTATAACTCTGAGATCAAAGCCATAATTCTATAACTCTGGGATCAGAGAGAATTCTGAGATGAAAGGCAAAATTCTATAATTCTGAGATCAAAACCAAAATTCTGTAATTCTGAGATCAAAGCCAAAATTCTATAACTCTGAGATCAAAGCCAAAATTCAATAACTCTGTGATGAAGGGAAAATTCAAGAATTCTGAGATCAACCCCAAAATTCTATAACTCTGAGATCAAAGGCAAAATACTATGACTCTGAAATCAAAGGCAAATTTAAAGAATTCTGAGATCAAAAGCCAAAATCCTGACTCTAAGGTCAAAGCCAAAGTTCTATAACTCAGAGATCAAAGCCAAAATTCTATAAGTCTGAGATCAAAGCCAAGATTCAAGAATTCTGAGATCAAAGCCAAAATTCTAGAATTCTGAGATCAAAGCCAAAATTCTATAACTCTGAGATCAAAGGCATGATTCAAGAATTCTGAGAACAAAGGAAAAATTCTATAATTCTGAGATCAAAGCCAAAATTCTGTAATTCTTAGATCAAACCCAAAATTGTATAATTCTGAGATCAAAGCCTAAATTCTATAATTCTGAAATCAAAGCCGAACTTCTGTAACTCTGAGATCAAAGCCAAAATTCCATAATTCTGAGATCAAAGCCAAACTTCTTTAGCTCTGAGATCAAAGACAAAATTCTATAACTCTGATATCAATGGCAAAATTCAAGAATTCTGAGATCAAAGGCAAAATTCTATGACTCTGAGATCAAAGCCAAAATTCTATAACTCTGAGATCAAAGGCAAAATTCAACAATTCTGAGATCAAAGGCAAAATTCTATAACTCTGAAATCAAAGGAAAAATTCAAGAATGCTGAGATCAAAGGCAAAATTCAGGAATTCTGAGATCAAAGACAAAATTCTATAACTCTGAGATAAAGGGAAAATTCAAGAATTCTGAGATCAAAGCCAAAATTCTTTAATTCTGAGATCAAAGCCAAAATTCTATAACTCTGAGATCAAAGCCAAAATTCTGTAATTCTGAGATCAAAGGCAAAATTCAAGAAGATCTTGAACTACTGTAACAAATGTTTTTTCTATAATTCTGAGATCAAAGCCAAAATTCTGAGATCAAATGCAAAATTCAAGAATTCTGAGATCAGAGGCAAAAGTCTATAACTCTGAGATCAAAGGTAAATTTCAAGAATGCTGAGACCAAAGCCAAAATTCTATAACTCTGAGATCAAAACCAAAATTCTATAACTCTGCACTGAAAAAAGTGATTCTGAGCATTTGTAAATATAACATTAATGAAATCTGTAAAATTAACAATAAAACCTTTGTATAGCGCCAATTCATAACAGAAGTTATCTCAGGACACTTTTCAAATAGAGCAGGTATAGTTCAGGTAACTCTTTAAAACATTAATTACAGAGACCCAACAGTACCACCATGAGCAAGCGACAAGGGCAAGGAAAAACTGCCTGTTAAAAGGCAGAAACCTAGGACAGATCCTTCGGCTCTAGGTGGGTGGTCGTCTGTCTCGACCAGTTGGGGTGAGAGAGAGAGAGAGACACAGAGAGACAGACAGACAGACAGGTGCACAGCAACAACAGTATTGGCAATGGCAATCTAGCAGGACCATGGCAGGAGGCTCCACCAGGATCGATAAGAACCTGCGAGACGAGAAAGCACAAGAACTCTGGGGAATAAGTGAAGTTAGTAAAATGCATTAATGGAACATGAATGAGTGCAGAAAGAGAGAGGAAGGGAGGAGCTTAGTGCACCATGGGAAATCCCCCGATAGTCTAGGCCTATAGCAGCATAACTAAGGGATGGTTCAGGACTCACCTGATCCAGCCCTAACTATAAGCTTTATCAAAGAGGAATGTCTTAAGCCTACTCTTGAATATGGTGACGGTGTCTGCCTCCCGAACCACAACTGGAAGCTGGTTCCACTGGAGAGGAGCTTGGTAACTGAAGGCTCTGGCTCTTGTTCTACTTTTAAAACCTATAGGAACCACAAGTAGCCCAGCATTCAGAGAACGTAGTGTTCTAGTGGGGTAATATGGTACTATGAGCTCTTTAAGATATGAAGGGGCCTGACCATGAAGAGCTTTATAGGTGAGGAGGAGGATTTTAAATTCTATTCTACATTTTACAGGGAGCCAATACAGAGAAGCTAGTACAGGAGAGATGTGATCTCTTTTTCTAGTTCCTGTCAGTACTCGTGCTGCAGCATTCTGAATTAATTGGAGCGTTTTAATGAACTTATTGGGGCAACCTGATAATAAAGGGTTGCAGTAATCCAGCCTTGAAGTAACAAATGCATGGATTAGTTTTTCTGTATCTGTCTGTGATAGTATGTGTCTAATTTTTGTAATATTACGTAAATGAAAGAAGGCAGTCCTAGAGGTTTGCTTTATGTGGGAGTTAAATGACAAATCCTGATCAAAGATAACTCCAAGATTCCTGACAGTGGTGCTAGAGGCCAAGTTAATGCCATCTAGAGTAACTATATCTTTAGAGAGTGAGTCTCTAAGGTTTTTGGGGCCAAGAACAAGAATTTCATTTTTTTCTGAGTTTAACATCAGAAAATTGCAGGTCATCCAGGATTTTATGTCCTTAGGACATGTTTGTAATTTAGATAATTGATTAATTTCATCGGGCTTGATTGATAGATATAACTGCGTATCATCTGCATAACAGTGAAAGTTAATGGAGTGATTCCTAATAATGTTGCCTAAAGGGAGCATATATAAAGTAAATAGTATTGGTCCAAGTACAGAACCTTGTGGAACTCCATGACTAACTCTAGTATTTATTGAAGATTCATCGTTAACATGTACAAACTGCGAGCGATCTGATAAATATGACTTAAACCAGCTTAGTGCGGTTCCTTTAATGCCAATTTGATGCTCAAGTCTCTGTAAAAGAATATCATGGTCAATGGTGTCAAATGCAGCACTAAGATCTAATAATACAAGTACAGAGACAAGTCCATTGTCAGAAGCAATCAGAAGGTCATTATTAACTTTAACCAGAGCTGTCTCTGTGTTGTGATGAACTCTAAATCCTGACTGAAAATCCTCAAATAAACTATTGTTATGTAGAAAGTCACACAACTCTTTGGCGACTACTTTCTCCAGACTCTTAGAGAGGAAGGGGAGGTTAGAAATCGGTCTATAGTTGGCTAAAACCCTTGGGTCAAGAGTGGGCTTTTTAAGAAGGGGTTTAATTACAGCTACTTTAAAGGACTGTGATACATATCCTGATAATAAAGAAAGATGAATCATATCCAGTAAAGAAGTGCCGATTAAGGGAACAACTTCTTTAAGCAGCCTAGTTGGGATCGGGTCTAATAGACAGGTTGATGGCTTCGATGAAGAAATGATTGAAGTTAACTGATGAAGATCGATAGCAGAAAAACAGTCTAAATAGATATCTAAGTTTACATTAGCAAAAGTCCCTGAACTTGGAGAGCCACTGATAACTGTTGATGGCAGTTGGTGATTCATTTTCTCTCTAATAGTAATAATTTTATTATAGAAGAAGCTCATGAAGTCATTGCTACTTAAGTTTATGGGGATATGTGGCTCAATAGAGTTGTGACTCTCTGTCAGCCTGGCTACAGTGCTTATTCTTATTTTCTTCTATTAATGCTGAGTAATAGGCTCCTCTGGCATTACAGAGGGCATTTCTATAAGTTTTAAGATTATCTTGCCAAATTGAGCGATATTCTGATAATTTGGAAGAGCGCCATTTCCTTTCAGATTTCCTAGCTATTTGTTTTAACTGGCGGGTTTGGTGGTTGTACCACGGTGCTAGTCTCCTATGTTTTAATAACTTCCTTTTTATAGGAGCGATAGAGTCTAATGTTGATCGTAGTGAGCCTGCAGCACTATCGACAAGATTATCAATTTCAGAGGGACTAAAGTCGTTATAGGACTCTGTTAAATTCAGACATGGCATTGAATTAAACACTGAAGGAATCTCCTCCTTAAATTTAGCTTAAATTTAGCACGGCAGACTTTGTTTACTTGCTCAGATTTGGCCATTTTCCCGGTGTATTTTCTTCTAAACATGCTTCTACACCTGTAAATATGCTACGTATTTAATAAGTTTCGCTTTTGTCTGTTTTAACGACCGGCAGATTGCATGGGGTATTTTATTTAGAAAATTCACCGGATTCTCTTTGCTTTTTCTGTGTCTGGCTTCCGCCCGCTCGAGTCTGTCTGTGTATATTGACGCGTGCTGCTTGCGTCAAGCGTCAAAAATAGAAAATAGTTGATTCTAGTGTAATTTGAAGTTAACAATAGTATGTGGCTATAGGAAAAAACCACACTCCTGCTATGTTTAAGGCTTGGTTCGAAGCGCAAACAGAATCGCCAGAAATTAGACAACTACACTGGATGAAGGTATCCTTACCAGGTGACTCTACAACTACAGATGAAGGTTTCTATATACAAACACTTGCTTAATTGTAGTATCGAATGTGGGGCAAAAATTAGATTCACTGTTCACTCATGGGCCTGACAAAAAGTTGGTTATATATATTTTATGTGTGTGATTTATTCGAACTTTATTGTAAATATATTTGCAACATGTGTGTGTTACTAGCTGGAGAGAGTTTGCTATTAAATTAATGTTTAAAAAACATTACATTTGCTAAAAATGCTTTATTAGTTTACTTTTGCAATTTTGAAAGTCGCACATCTTCCTGTTTTTAAGATTCAAGAGTGTTTTGGGGGCACTTGTTAATTCCCAATTTCAGCCAGGCACATGCCAAAATTAAACTGCCAAGAAAAACTTTGCCGACTTCATTATATGTGCAAGCTAATGAACACAATGCTTAGCTCATGAAGCTTTGAGAATAAAGGCTAAACTTACCTGATTAACTGTGGGGGGAAAAATGAGCAGTATATTTACCTGAGGCGGCTGTCAGAATAAAAGCCATACTTGCCTGATTACGTTATTGAAGGTGGCCTAGTTTAAGTTCAGTTTTTTCTTTCAATTCTTGAGTTTCATACTTTCCTGAACAGTCGTATGCTCTTGAACATGCATATGCCTCAGAACAATATGCTTCAGCAATATAATCTGTAATATTTGACCGATCTACAGGCTTCATTAGGAACACGTGTGCAATCTAATGCAATCCAATACAACAGTTCTGCCATAAAGTCTATTTTTACGAAGCTTATACATTTTTGGTTTTTGTTGACATTGTCAGAAAGGTGATAATTCTACTTTATGTTCATTATTGAGTTCATAGTGGTAGTGTACTGGACTCGAGTGCATTATATTGAGCAGAGATCCATGTACTTTTGTCCAATCCATTAACATATTTGAGGGGGACAAAATATTAACACTTTTCAATATATTGCACTCCATTACACCAGCACCACCCAGCCACCCAGTACAACCTCAATAATAAACATAAAGTATAATTATTTATTCACTCATTTCATATTTTTGTAGGACAGCAACATTGAGTCCCGAAGAGAAGTTGTGATCAGAGGCCTCACTCTCTACATTGGTGAAAACACTGGAGAGTTAATCAAGGACTACCAGGTAAAGAAAATATAACTCTGATTCAAAGCCCTGTCAATATGAGACAAGTTTGTTCAAAAATAGCTGTTTGCAAATGATAATTTGACAAGATTTTTTAGTAGATTTTTAATAATGTGCCTATGTAGAAATTATTGGGATTTGATTTGATTCATTTAATTGTATTAAAATGCCCTACACATGAAGGACACAAAGTACAATCGAGGATAAAAAACACTAAGTCCAGGACTTATTTCCATTGTGGTCTTCATAAATATTTTAGCGTCTAATTATTAAAACTGCTGCAGTGAAACATGGAAAATCATCACAGATATCTAGAGACTACTTGTACTCTATGTACAAGAATATCCTGGGGTTTGCTGATAACTGCGGCTAACAATTGGATTTGATTATTTTATGGAATTTTGAAGATTGGAATCTATTGGAATATGATTTTGCTTTGCTATATGATTATTAAAAACGCTGTAGTGAAAGAACAAGAAAGTAATGACTGATGTATAACCATTTATAGAATTATGTAGCTAACAGAACCAAATATATGATACTTTTTATATAAAGCTGCATTGCTTTATTGAATGAGCGAAAGATGATTTCTCCAACAATAGGTCTTAAATTGACTTAAAATGGCCTTAAATGGCATTTAATTGAACTCTGTGATACCTGTAGACACCCTTGCTAAGGTACAATACTACTCAAAACTACCACAACAATCTGATCTTCTGTTTGGAGAGGGAACAAAGAGTTATGCATCCTTCACATTACTATACTGTACAATAAATTTTAAAATTAAAAGTTTTAATCTCTCTGGTGTATTTCACAGGTTTTCGATGACGACGATGCAGCAGCTGTCCAAGAAGCCATTACTACATTTGTCCTCGGCATCTTTGTGGTCAGCAAAGCCAGGGATGGTCTTCCCAAGCAAGCTGGAATAGCCATTGAGGGAGCAGAAGCCCTTTTTGGTATCCCAGATATGGCACATGATTGCACCTAGCTGATGGGCCTTATCTATGCCTTGGAACTAAGCAACTAACTAACAAAAGATTTTCCTCCAAAGTCCATGATCTCAAGGTCTGTTTGCATGCTTAAAAGCCATACAGATGGTGTTGAAGGTGTAGGCTTTGAGTGAGCTCACTCTTTAGTTTTACAGTTAGTTTTACACTGCACATTCTGAGGTTCTCCCAATGCACTCTCTCAGGTTACACTACTCTTTTTTTTTATTCTATGATGCTGGAAAATATTTAATTTGATTGAATTTGATGATGCTGGCGCATGCTTTATTTTGTTATGTATTGTGAAATCTATCTGTTCTGCCACAAGAGGCAGAGAAACCATGCAGAACTGGAAATTTCTTTACTACATTTTTAAATTTTGAGAGCTGCTGAATTTTGGTTTGTTTTTTTTGCCTTATCAATGTATCTGAATGTAGCTGTGAATTTGAATGTAGCTGTTTTGACAGCTAGGATTTCATTTTGTTGTGATGTTCTGACCTCTATGAAAGGCTGTCAGTGGGGTTCTGATAGCATGTCTTGTGCTGACGGCAATTATCCCTTCACTGTTCATGACTCTGTGGAATGGAGCTCATATTTTATTGTCAAATAAATGTGTTTATTTGAGCTAAACAACTTCCAAGTCTTGTTTTGGGTTAAGATGCATAATTATACCTGAGATTGTTTGACTCATGTGGGTGTTGTTCATAGTATACAGTGTGATAAATCGATTTGTAGTTTGGTCCATACAATGTAAGAAAATGGTGAAAAATCAATCACTGTTTCCGAAATCCCAAGATGCAACCTAATATGTCTTGTTTTGTCCTGATCAACAGTCCACAATTTAAAACTTTCATATCAGAGAATCTGGGATTTTTCTTCTTAAAAAAATGACTCATAGAAAATTATCAAAATTGTTGACGATTAATTTAGTTGTTAGCAACTAATTGATTAATCAACTAATCGTTGCAGCTCCTGTCTATTTATCAGTAGCGTCAACACTTGGCTCCACGGCAGCATATCTTGACATGTGATAAGATGGTAAATGGTAAATGGACCTGTACTTGTATAGCGCCTTTCTAGTCTTCCGACCACTGAAAGCGCTTTTATACTACGTGCCACATTCACCCTTTCACACACATTCACTCAGTGATGGCAAAGCCCATCGAACAGAAACTAACATTCATACACACTCACACATCACGGCATCGGGAGCAATTTGGGGTTCAGTATCTTGCTCAGGGATACTTCGACATGACACTCGGCGACACGAGCCACAGCCGCCCCATAAGAGGATTGTAATTTCCAACACATAGATGACACATACTTAACTTTTTAAGAAGACCAAGCGTGATACAAAATATTGTGCCTGATCTACTTAAAAAAGGTAAGGCAACTTTTTGCATCAGATTATTATGTAGATAATGCAAGGCTAGTCTTTGTATAGGCTACTTAATTTCTTGAATGTAAGAAATGAGTTTTGGAAGTAAAGTCTACTTCATTTAGTAAGTAAAGTCAACTTAGCTTAATTAAATAGACTTCTACTTAAACTAAGTTGACTTTACTTGATAAATTAATATTGACTTTACTTGCAAAACTCATTTCTTGCACACAAGAAATTAAGTAGCCTATACAAAGACTAGCCTTGCTTTATCTACATAATAATGTCATGCAAAAAGTTGCCTTACCTTTTTAAGTAGATCAAGCTCAATATTTTTATCAGTGAAGGCAAAATTCAAGAATTCTGAGATTAACCCTAGCAGGGTTAAATACTTTATTAGAAACAATAGCATGTAAAACAATTTTGTAGTTAAATCCTGAAACGAATCATTTTTGGCCATAAAAGGAAACGTGATCTTTTTTTTTTTCCCGTAATGTGATTTGTATTATATTTTGTATTATATGTGCAATTATATCTATTTGTACACTTAAAATAATCTGTGCAGTTATCTCTGGGCAATGTTCCTTTTACAATATCAGTATATAAAAGTATACAAAGGTTATCTCATTTCCAATCTCAATGAGAGCAGACACAGGCTTGCATGTCTGCAGCACAAAGCAAACCAGGTAACAGTAACAGCTGAAAACACTCCTCAAATACCGTCACACACGTATCATAGACGGTGAATTAACAGTTAGTTCAGGGGCTCTGTCCAAGTTCAGTCTGAGTCCCTGTGTAATAAGATGCATAATTGAAAATACCTGTACACCAGTATAAAGGGCTAATCTGATGAGGCCATTATATCAGAGAGCTGTCTTCCATGGGATCCACCCTGTTGCACCCCCTCAATCTGCAGAAGCCCACAACCACACTGCTCACACTGACTGTAGATACTGACTTTTGCTCGTACTACATGTCATAGTTCTGGAACTCTGAGATTAAAGCCAGAATTCTATAACTCTGAGATCAAAGCCAAAATTATATAACTCTGAGATCAAAGGCAAAATTCAAGAAGGCTGAGATCAAAGGCAAAATTCTATAACTCTGAGATCAAAGCCAAACTTCTATAACTCTGAGATCAAAGCCAAAATTCTATACTCTGAGATCAAAGGCAAAATTCAAGAAGGCTGAGATCAAAGGCAAAATTCTATAACTCTGAGATCAAAGCCAAAATTCTATACTCTGAGATCAAAGCCAAAATTCAATAACTCTGAGATAAAGGGAAAATTAAAGAATTCTGAGATCAAAGCCAAAATTCTATGACTCTGAGAGCAAAGGCAAAATTCAACAAGATCTTGACATGCTGTAACAAATGTTTTTTCTATGATTCTGAGATCAAAGCCACATTTCTGTAACTCTGAGATCAAAGCCAAACTTCTGTAACTCTGAGATCAAAGCCAAAATACTATAACTCTGAAATCAAAGGCAAAATTCAAGGATTCTGAGATCAAAGGCAAAATTCTATAACTCTGAGATCAAAGGCAAAATTCAAGAAGGCTGAGATCAAAGGTTAAATTCTATTACTCTGAGATCAAAGCAAAATTCTATAACTCTGAGATCAAAGCCAAAATTCTATGACTCTGAGATCAAAGGCAAAATTCAAGAAGATCTTGAACTGCTGTAACAAATGTTTTTTCTATAATTCTGAGATCAAAGGCAAAATTCTATAACTCTGATGTCAAAGCCACAATTCTATAACTCTGAGATCAAAGCCAAAATTCTAGAATTCTGAGATCAAAGCCAAACTTGTGTAACTCTGAGATCAAAGCCAAAATCCTATAACTCTGATCTCAGAGTTATAGAATTTTGGGTTTGACCTCAAAGGCAAAATTCATGAATTCTGAGATCAAAGTCGAAATTCTATGACTCTGAGATAAAAGCCAAAATTCTATGACTCTGAAATCAAAGGCAAAGTTCTATAACTCTGAGATCAAAGGCAAAGTTCTATAACTCTGAGATCAAAGGCAAACTTCAAGAATGCTGAGATCAAAGGTTAAATTCTATAACTCTGAGATCAAAGCCAAAATACTATAACTCTGAGATCAAAGGCAAAATTCAAGAATTCTGAGATCAAAGCCTAAGTTCTATAATTCTGAGATCAAAGCCAAAATTGTATAACTATGAGATCAAAGCCAAAGTTCAAAAACTCTGAGATAGAGGGAAAATTCAAGAATTCTGAGATCAAAGCCAAGATTCTATACTCTGAGAGCAAAGCCAAAATTCTATGACTCTGAGATCAAAGGCAAAATTCAACAAGATCTTGAACTGCTGTAACAAATGTTTTTTCTATGATTCTGAGATCAAAGCCAAAATTCTATAATTCTGAGATCAAAGCCAAAATTCTGTAATTCTGAGATCAAAGCCAAACTTCTGTAACGCTGAGATCAAAGGCAAAATTCTATGACTCTGAGATCAAAGGCAAAGGTCTATAACTCTGAGATCAAAGCCAAAATTCAAGAATTCTGAGATCAAAGCCAAAATTCTGTGACTCTTAGATCAAAGGCAAACTTCAAGAATGCTGAGATCAAAGCCAAAATTCTATGACTCTGAGATCAAAGGCAAAATTCAAGAAATCTGAGATCAAAGCCGAAATTCTATGACTCTGAGATAAAAGCCAAAATTCTATAACTCTGAGATCAAAGGTTAAATTCTATAACTCTGAGATCAAAGGCAAACTTCAAGAATGCTGAGATCAAAGGTTAAATTCTGTTACTCTGAGATCAAAGGCAAAATTCAAGAATTCTGAGAACAAAGACACAATTCTATAACTCTGAGATCAAAGGCCAAATTCAACAATATCTTGAACTGCTGTAACAAATGTTTTTTCTATAATTCTAAGTTCAAAGCCAAACATCTGTAACTCTGAGATCAAAGCCAAAATTCTATAACTCTGGGATCAGAGAGAATTCTGAGATCAAAGGCAAAATTCTATAATTCTGAGCTCAAAGCCAAAATTCTGTAATTCTGAGATCAAACCCAAAAATTGTATAACTATGAGATCAAAACCAAAATTAAATAATCTGTGATAAAGGGAAAATTCAGGAATTCTGAGATCAACCCCAAAATTCAGGAATTCTTAGATAAACCCCAAAATTCTATACTCTGATATCAAAGCCAAAATTCAATAACTCTGAGATGAAGGGAAAATTAAAGAATTCTGAGATCAAAGTCAAAATTCTATCACTCTGAGATCAAAGGCAAAGTTCTATAACTCTGAGATCAAAGGCAAACTTCAAGAATACTGAGATCAAAGGTTAAGTTCTATAACTCTGAGATCAAAGCCAAAATACTATAACTCTGAGATCAAAGGCAAAATTCAAGAATTCTGAGATCAAAGCCTAAGTTCTATAATTCTGAGATCAAAGCCAAAATTGTATAACTATGAGATCAAAGCCAAAATTCAAAAACTCTGAGATAGAGGGAAAATTCAAGAATTCTGGGATCAAAGTCAAAATTCTATAACTCTAAGATAGAGGGAAAATTCAAGAATTCTGGGATCAAAGCCAAAATTCTATAACTCTGAGATCAAAGCCAAAATTGTATAACTCTGAGATAGAGGGAAAATTCAAGAATTCTGGGATCAAAGCCAAAATTCTATAACTCTGAGATCAAAGCCAAAATTCAATAACTCTGAGATAGAGGGAAAATTCAAGAATTCTGAGATCAAAGCCAAGATTCTATACTCTGAGAGCAAAGCCAAAATTCAATAACTCTGATATAAAGGGAAAATTAAAGAATTCTGAGATCAAAGCCAAAATTTTATAACTCTGAGATCAAAGCCAAAATTCTATGACTCTGAGATCAAAGGCAAAATTCAACAAGATCTTGAACTGCTGTAACAAATGTTTTTTCTATGATTCTGAGATCAAAGCCAAAATTCTATAATTCTGAGATCAAAGCCAAAATTCTGTAATTCTGAGATCAAAGCCAAACTTCTGTAACGCTGAGATCAAAGTCAAAATTCTATCACTCTGACATCAAAGCCAACATTTTATAACTGAGATCAAAGCCAAAATTCTATGACTCTGAGATCAAAGCCAAAATTCTATGACTCTGAGATCAAAGGTAAAATTCTATAATTCTGAGATCAAACCCAAAATTCTGTAATTCTGAAATGAAAGCCAAAATTCTATAACTCTGAGATCAAAGCCAAAATACTATAACTCTGAAATCAAGGGCAAAATTCAAGGATTCTGAGATCAACCCCAAAATTCAGGAATTCTTAGATCAACCCCAAAATTCTATACTCTGATATCAAAGCAGAAATTCAATAACTCTGAGATAAAGGGAAAATTAAAGAATTCTGAGATCAAAGTCAAAATTCTATCACTCTGACATCAAAGCCAACATTTTATAACTGAGATCAAAGCCAAAATTCTATGACTCTGAGATCAAAGCCAAAATTCAACAAGATCTTGAACTGCTGTAACAAATGTTTTTTCTGAAATTCTGAGATCAAAGCCAAAATTCTGTAATACTGAAATCAAAGCCAAAATTCTATAACTCTGAGATCAAAGCCAAAATACTATAACTCTGAGATCAAAGGCCAAATTCAACAATATCTTGAACTGCTGTAACAAATGTTTTTTCTATAATTCTAAGTTCAAAGCCAAACATCTGTAACTCTGAGATCAAAGCCAAAATTCTATAACTCTGGGATCAGAGAGAATTCTGAGATCAAAGGCAAAATTCTATAATTCTGAGCTCAAAGCCAAAATTCTGTAATTCTGAGATCAAACCCAAAAATTGTATAACTATGAGATCAAAACCAAAATTAAATAACTCTGTGATAAAGGGAAAATTCAGGAATTCTGAGATCAACCCCAAAATTCAGGAATTCTTAGATCAACCCCAAAATTCTATACTCTGATATCAAAGCCAAAATTCAATAACTCTGAGATAAAGGGAAAATTAAAGAATTCTGAGATCAAAGTCAAAATTCTATCACTCTGACATCAAAGCCAACATTTTATAACTGAGATCAAAGCCAAAATTCTATGACTCTGAGATCAAAGCCAAAATTCAACAAGATCTTGAACTGCTGTAACAAATGTTTTTTCTGAAATTCTGAGATCAAAGCCAAAATTCTATAACTCTGACATCAAAGGCAAAATTCTATAACTCTGAGATCAGAGCCAAAATTCTATAGCTATGAGATCAAAGCCAAAATTCAATAACTCTGAGATAAAGGGAAAATTAAAGAATTCTGAGATCAAAGTTAAAATTCTATCACTCTGACATCAAAGCCAACATTTTATAACTGAGATCAAAGCCAAAATTCTATGACTCTGAGATCAAAGCCAAAATTCTATGACTCTGAGATCAAAGGTAAAATTCTATAATTCTGAGATCAAACCCAAAATTCTGTAATTCTGAAATGAAAGCCAAAATTCTATAACTCTGAGATCAAAGCCAAAATACTATAACTCTGAAATCAAGGGCAAAATTCAAGGATTCTGAGATCAAAGGCAAAATTCTATAACTCTGAGATCAAAGCCAAAATTCTATGACTCTGAGATCAAAGGCAAAATTCAAGAAGATCTTGAACTGCTGTAACAAATGTTTTTTCTATAATTCTGAGATCAAAGGCAAAATTCTATAACTCTGATTTCAAAGCCACAATTCTATAACTCTGAGATCAAAGCCAAAATTCAAGAATTCTGAGATCAAAGCCAAAATTCTATGACTCTTAGATCAAAGCAAAAATTCTATAACTCTGAGATCAAGGCCAAAATTCAACAAGATCTTGAACTGCTGTAACAAATGTTTTTTCTATAATTCTGACGTCAAAGGCAAAATTCTATAATTCTGAGATCAAAGCAAAATTCTATAACTCTGAGATCAAAACCAAAATTCTATGACTCTGAGATCAAAGGCAAAATTTAACAAGATCTTGAATTGCTGTGAGAAATGTTTTTTCCAATATTCTGAGATAAAAGCCAAAATTCTATAATTCATAGATCAAAGCAAAATTCTATAACTCTGAGATCCAAGCCAAGATTCTATGACTCTGAGATATAGGGAAAATTCAAGAATTCTGAGATCAAAGCCAAAATTCTATGACTCTGAGACCAAAGGCAAAATTCAACAAGATCTTGAATTGCTGTAACAAATGTTTTTTCTATAATTCTGAGATGAAAGCCAAAATTCAAGAATTCTGAGATCAATGCCAAAATTCTACAACTCTGAGATCAAAGCCAAAATTCTATAACTGTGAGATCAAAGGCAAAATTCAAGAAGATCTTCAACTGCTATAACAAATGTTTTTTCTATAATTCTGAGATCAAAGGCAAAATTCTATGACTCTGAAATCAAAGGCAAAATTATATACGCTGAGATCAAAGCCAAAATTCAATAACTCTGAGATAAAGGGAAAATTAAAGAATTCTGAGATCAAAGTCAAAATTCTATAATTCTGACATCAAAGGCAAAATTCTATAATTCTGAGATCCAAGCCAAACTTCTGTAACTCTGAGATCAAAGCCAAAATTCTATAACTCTGAGATAAAAGCCAAAATTCTATAATTCTGAGATCAAAGGCGAAATTCAACAATTCTGAGATAAAAGCCAAAATTCGATAACTCTGAGATCAAAGGCAAAATTCTATAACTCTGAGATAAAAGCCAAAATTCTATAATTCTGAGATCAAAGGCGAAATTCAACAATTCTGAGATAAAAGCCAAAATTCTATGACTCTGAGATCAAAGGCAAAATTCTGTAATTCTGAGATGAAAGGCAAAATTCTATAAATCTGAGATCAAGGCCAAGATTCAGGAATTCTGAAATCAAAGCCGAAATTCTATAACTCTGAGATCAAAGGCAAAATCCAAGAATTCTGAGATCAAAGAAAAAATTCTATAATTCTGAGATCAAAGCCAAAGTTCTATGACTCTGAGATCAAAGGCAAAATTCAAGAATTCTGAAATCAAAGCCAAAATTCTATAATTCTGACATCAAAGGCAAAATTCTATGACTCTGAGATCAAAGGCAAAATTCAAGAATGCTGAGATCAAAGGTTAAATGCTATAACTCTGAGATCAAAGCCAACATTCTATAACTCTGACATCAAAGGCAAAATTCTATGACTCTGAGATCAAAGGCAAAATTCTGTAAGTCTGTTATCAAAGCCAAAATTCTGTAACTCTGAGATCAAAGCAAGCCAAAATTCTATGACTCTGAGATATAGGGAAAATTCAAGAATTCTGAGATCAAAGCCAAAATTCAAGAAGATCTTCAACTGCTGTAACAAATATCTTTTCTATAATTCCTAGATCAAAGCCAAAATTCTATAACTCTGAGATCAAAGGCAAAATTCAAGAATTCTGAGATCAAAGCCAAAATTCTGTAACTCTGAGATCAAAGCACGCCAAAATTCTATAACTCTGAGATCAAAGGTAAAATTCTGTAAGTCTGAGATCAAAGCCAAAATTCTATAACTCTGAGATCAAAGTAAGCCAAAATTCTGTAACTCTGAGATCAAAGATAAAATTCAAGAAGATCTTGAACTGCTGTAACAAATGTTTTTTCTATTATTCTGAGATCAAAGGCAAAATTCTATAACTGATATCACAGGTAAATTTCAAGAATGCTGAGACGAAAGCCAAAATTCTTTAACTCTGAGATCAAAACCAAAATTCTATAACTCTGCACTGAAAAAAGTGATTCTGAGCATTTTTAAATATAACATTAATGAAATCTGTGAAATTAACAATAAAAATCTGTTCTGTATCTTTACATGAAAATGTATCGTTTGAAATTAATATGCATTATGTTCAAAATACAATATATTGTGTTTTTTCATTTACAAGCGTTATGTAGTTATCCCAGTCGATCTTCTCAAGTACATACACTCAAAGAACAATAAACTTGTTTCATTTACGTTGTTCTGTAATCCCGCCAACTGACACTTGCATTCTGGGTACCTCCTGCATGAAAACCGCAGAGTGCCACATTTCCAGAGGCCGAGCTTATGGTTGAGTCGACTGAACTTTAAGGTAAGAATATATTTTGCTTAGTAGCTGGTTAGATTAGATATTACCGTATTTTCAGTTTTCAGAATGTTGTATGTGGTTTTTCTGTGTCGTGGCTCCGAACGCCAGCCAACAGGGCCGCCAGAAATTAGACGGCGCCAGCCTGTTGGGACGCTAGTTTCTAGTTTTCATAACTTTGTTGGTCTTTTCGTTTAATTTGAAGATGAACGTTAGCAAGTGGCTTTACTCGAGGCCTCGTGTGTGACGTTACCTTGCACCAAAAATCCACCGGGCCCCTCTGCCGCCCGTTGCGTGAGCGTCGCGTATTTGGTCCGTCCTGCACGCGACTTCAAAACCTACCGGGAGCGTTTCAGAAGCGAGCGTTTAATTCAATTTCAATTCGATTTGTATAGCGCCAATTCATAACAGAAGTTATCTCAGGACACTTTTCAAATAGAGCAGGTCTAGACCGAACTCTTTAAAACATTAATTACAGAGACCCAACAGTACCAGCAAGCACCTGGCGACAAGGGCAAGGAAAAACTGCCTGTTGAAAGGCAGAAACCTAGGACAGATCCTTCGGCTCTAGGTGGGTGGTCGTCTGTCTCGACCAGTTGGGGTGAGAGAGAGAGAGAGAGAGAGAGACAGACAGACAGACAGGTGCACAGCAACAACAGTATTGACAATGGCAATCTAGCAGGACCATGGCAGGAGGCTCCACCAGGATCGATAAGAACCTGCGAGACGAGAAAGCACAAGAACTCCGGGGAAGAAGTGAAGTTAGTAACATGCATTAATGGAACATGAATGAGTGCAGAAAGAGAGAGGAAGGGAGGAGCTCAGTGCACCATGGGAAATCCCCCGATAGTCTAGGCCTATAGCAGCATAACTAAGGGATGGTTCAGGACTCACCTGATCCAGCCCTAACTATAAGCTTTATCAAAGAGGAATGTCTTAAGCCTACTCTTGAATATGGTGAGGGTGTCTGCCTCCCGAACCGCAACTGGAAGCTGGTTCCACAGGAGAGGAGCTTGGTAACTGAAGGCTCTGGCTCCTGTTCTACTTTTAGAGACTATAGGAACCACAAGTAGCCCAGCATTCAGAGAACGAGTGTTCTAGTGGGGTAATATGGTACTATGAGCTCTTTAAGATATGAAGGGGCCTGACCATGAAGAGCTTTATAGGTGAGGAGGAGGATTTTAAATTCTATTCTACATTTTACAGGGAGCCAATGCAGAGAAGCTAGTACAGGAGAGATGTGATCTCTTTTTCTAGTTCCTGTCAGTACTCGTGCTGCAGCGTTCTGAATTAATTGGAGCGTTTTAATGGACTTATTGGGGCAACCTGATAATAAAGGGTTGCAGTAATCCAGCCTTGAAGTAACAAATGCATGGATTAGTTTTTCTGCATCTGTCTGTGATAGTATGTGTCTATTTTTTGTAATATTACGTAAATGAAAGAAGGCAGTCCTAGAGGTTTTCTTTATGTGGGAGTTAAATGACAAATCCTGATCAAAGATAACTCCAAGATTCCTGACAGTGGTGCTAGAGGCCAAGTTAATGCCATCTAGAGTAACTATATCTTTAGACAGTGAGTCTCTAAGGTTTTTGGGGCCAAGAACAAGAATTTCGTTTTTTTCTGAGTTTAACATCAGAAAATTGCAGGTCATCCAGGATTTTATGTCCTTAAGACATGTTTGTAATTTAGATAATTGATTATTTTCATCGGGCTTGATTGATAGATATAACTGCGTATCATCTGCATAACAGTGAAAGTTAATGGAGTGATTCCTAATAATGTTGCCTAAAGGGAGCATATATAAAGTAAATAGTATTGGTCCAAGTACAGAACCTTGTGGAACTCCATGACTAACTGTAGTGTTTATTGAAGATTCATCGTTAACATGTACAAACTGCGAGCGATCTGATAAATATGACTTAAATTAGCCTAGTGCGGTTCCTTTAATGCCAATTTGATGCTCAAGTCTCTGTAAAAGAATATCATGGTCAATGGTGTCAAATGCAGCACTAAGATCTAATAATACAAGTACAGAGACAAGTCCATCGTCAGAAGCAATCAGAAGGTCATTATTAACTTTAACCAGAGCTGTCTCTGTGTTGTGATGAACGACTACTTTCTCCAGAATCTTAGAGAGGAAGGGGAGGTTAGAAATCGGTCTATAGTTGGCTAAAACCCCTGGGTCAAGAGTGGGCTTTTTAAGAAGGGGTTTAATTACAGCTACTTTAAAGGACTGTGGTACATATCCTGATAATAAAGAAAGATTAATCATATCCAGTAAAGAAGTGCCAATTAAGGGAACAACTTCTTTAAGCAGCCTAGTTGGGATCGGGTCTAATAGACAGGTTGATGGCTTCGATGAAGAAATGATTGAAGTTAACTAATGAAGATCGATAGCAGAAAAACAGTCTAAATATATATCTAACTTTACATTAGCAAAAGTCCCTGAACTTGGAGAGCCACTGATAACTGTTGATGGCAGTTGGTGATTAATTTTCTCTCTAATAGTAATAATTTTATTATAGAAGAAGCTCATGAAGTCATTGCTACTTAAGTTTATGGGGATATGTGGCTCAATAGAGTTGTGACTCTCTGTCAGCCTGGCTACAGTGCTGAAGAGGAACCTAGGGTTATTCTTATTTTCTTCTATTAATGCTGAGTAATAGGCTCCTCTGGCATTACGGAGGGCATTTCTATAAGTTTTAAGATTATCTTGCCAAATTGAGCGATGTTCTGATAATTTGGAGGAGCGCCATTTCCTTTCAGATTTCCTAGCTATTTGTTTTAACTGGCGGGTTTGGTGGTTGTACCACAGTGCTAGTCTCCTATTTTTTAATAATTTCCTTTTTATAGGAGCGATACAGTCTAATGTTGATCGTAGTGAGCCTGCAGCACTATCGACAAGATTATCAATTTCAGAGGGACTAAAGTCGTTATAGGACTCTGTTAAATTCAGACATGGCATTGAATTAAACACTGAAGGAATCTCCTCCTTAAATTTAGCCCGCCAGACTTTGTTTACTTGCTCAGATTTGGCCATTTTCCCGGTGTATGTTCTTCTAAACATGCTTCTACATGTGTAAATATGCTACGTATTTAATAAGTTTCGCTTTTGTCTGTTTTAACGACTGGCAGTTTGCATGGAGTATTTTATTTTGAAAATTCACCGGATTCTCTATAGAAAATAGTTGATTCTAGTGTAATTTGAAGTTAACATTAGTATGTGGCTATAAGGAAAAACCACACTCCTGCTATGTTTAAGGCTTGGTTCGAAGCGCAAATGGGATCGCCAGAAATTCGACAACTACACTGGATGAAGGTATCCTTACCAGGTGACTCTACAACTACAGATGAAGGTTTGTATATACAAACACTTGCTTAATGGTAGCATCGAATGTGGGGCAAAAATTAGATTCACTGTTCACTCATGGGCCTGACAATAAGTTGGTTATATATATTTTATGTGTGTAATTCATCTGTATCTAGAACAGCGTGATTTATTCGAACTTTATTGTAAATATATTTGCAACATGTGTGTGTTACTAGCTGGAGAGAGTTTGCTATTAAATTAATGTTTAAAAAACATTACATTTGCTAAAAATGCTTTATTAGTTTACTTTTGCAATTTTGAAAGTCGCACATCTTCCTGTTTTTAAGATTCAAGAGTGTTTTGGGGGCACTTGTTAATTCCCAATTTCAGCCAGGCACATGCCAAAATTGCACTGCCAAGAAAAACTTTGCCGACTTCATTATATGTGCAAGCTAATGAACACAATGCTTAGCTCATGAAGCTTTGAGAATAAAGGCTAAACTTACCTGATTAACTGTGGGGGAAAAATGAGCAGTATATTTACCTGAGGCAGCTGTCAGAATAAAAGCCATACTTGCCTGATTACGTTATTGAAGGTGGCCTAGTTTAAGTTCAGTTTTTTCTTTCAATTCTTGAGTTTCATACTTTCCTGAACAGTTGTATGCTCTTTAACATGCATATGCCTCAGAACAATATGCTTCAGCAATATAATCTGTAATATTTGACCGATCTACAGGCTTCATTAGGAACACGTGTGCAATCTAATGCAATCCAATACAACAGATCTGCCATAAAGTCTATTTTTACGAAGCTTATACATTTTTGGTTTTTGTTGACATTGTCAGAAAGGTGATAATTCTACTTTATGTTCATTATTGAGTTCATAGTGGTAGTGTACTGGACTCGAGTGCATTATATTGAGCAGAGATCCATGTACTTTTGTCCAATCCATTAACATATTTGAGGGGGACAAAATATTAACACTTTTCAATATATTGCACTCCATTACACCAGCACCACCCAGCCACCCAGTACAACCTCAATAATAAACATAAAGTATAATTATTTATTTTCAAAATTCTCATTTCATATTTTTGTAGGACAGCAACATTGAGTCCCGAAGAGAAGTTGTGATCAGAGGCCTCACTCTCTACATTGGTGAAAATACTGGAGAGTTAATCAAGGACTACCAGGTAAAGAAAATATAACTCTGATTCAAAGCCCTGTCAATATGAGACAAGTTTGTGCAAAAATAGCTGTTTGCTGATGATAATTTGACAAGATTTTTTAGTAGATTTTTAATAATGTGCCTATGTAGAAATTATTGGGATTTGATTTGATTCATTTAATTGTATTAAAATGCCCTACACATGAAGGACACAAAGTACAATCGAGGATAAAAAACACCAAGTCCAGGACTTATTTCCATTGTGGTCTTCATAAATATTTTAGCGTCTAATTATTAAAACTGCTGCAGTGAAACATGGAAAATCATCACAGATATCTAGAGACTACTTGTACTCTATGTACAAGAATATCCTGGGGTTTGCTTATAACTGCTGCTAACAATTGGATTTGATTATTTTATGGAATTTTGAAGATTGGAATCTATTGGAATATGATTTTGCTTTGCTATATGATTATTAAAAACGCTGTAGTGAAAGAACAAGAAAGTAATGACTGATGTATAACCATTTATAGAACTATGTAGCTTATTATACCTGAGATTGTTTGACTCATGTGGGTGTTGTTCATAGTATACAGTTTGATAAATCGATTTGTAGTTTGGTCCATACAATGTAAGAAAATGGTAAAAAATCAATCACTGTTTCCCAAATCCCAAGACGCAACCTAATATGTCTTGTTTTGTCCTGATCAACAGTCCACAATTTAAAACTTTCACATCAGAGAATCTGGGATTTTTCTTCTTAAAAAAATGACTCAAAGAAAATTATCAAAATTGTTGACGATTAATTTAGTTGTTAGCAACTAATTGATTAATCAACTAATCGTTGCAGCTCCTGTCTATTTATCAGTAGGGTCAACACTTGGCTCCACGGCAGCATATCTTGACATGTGATAAGATGGTAAATGGTAAATGGACCTGTACTTGTATAGCGCCTTTCTAGTCTTCCGACCACTGAAAGCGCTTTTACACTACTTTTTAAGTAGACCAAGCATGATACAAAATATTGTGCCTGATGTACTTAAAAAGGTAAGGCAACTTTTGCATCAGATTATTATGTAGATAATGCAAGGCTAGTCTTTGTATAGGCTACTTAATTTCTTGAATGTAAGAAATGAGTTTTAGAAGTAAAGTCTACTTCATTTAGTAAGTAAAGTCAACTTAGCTTAATTAAATAGACTTCTACTTAAACTAAATTGACTTTACTTGATAAATTAATATTGACTTTACTTGCAAAACTCATTTCTTACACACAAGAAATTAAGTAGCCTATACAAAGACTAGCCTTGCTTTATCTACATAATAATGTGATGCAAAAAGTTGCCTTACCTTTTTTAAGTAGATCAAGCTCAATATTTTTATCAGTGAAGGCAAAATTCAAGAATTCTGAGATTAACCCTAGCAGAAACGTTTTTTTGTTTTGTTTTTTTTTAAATACTTTATTAGAAACAATAGCATGTAAAACAATTTTGTAGTTAAATCCTGAAATGAATCATTTTTGGCCATAAAAGGAAACGTGATCATTTTTTTTCTTCCGTAATGTGATTTGTATTATATTTTGTATTATATGTGCAATTATATTTGTTTGTTTGTTTGTTTGTTTGTTTGTTTCATTTATTGTCCACAATGTGGAAATTTGTCTTTGGTCTCATAAAAACAACAAGCAGGACGGCAACAACAACAACAACAACACTTACACTCAAACAACTTCAGGGCAAAAAGCAGGACAGCAATGGCAGTTACATTAAGAACGCATCAACGGGACATGGTACTTTGTATCGTCTACCAGAGGGAAGAAGTTCAAACTCCCTATTAAGTGGATGAGAGGGATCATTAGCTATTTTGACAGCTTTTTTCCTAAGCACATCCTTATACACACAACTTAATTGTTTCTGTCTTATACCTATGATTTTTGAGGCTATATTTACAATTCTCTGCAGCTTGCTTCTTCCTTTTATGTGTATATCGAGAAAGGTAATGGGGATAACATAGTCCCCTGCGGGGCACCAGTATTAAGCACAATGATGTCACTAATCTGTGGAGTTATCTCTGGGCAATGTTCCTTTTACAATATCAGTATATAAAAGTATACAAAGGTTATCTCATTTCCAATCTCAATGAGAGCAGACACAGGCTTGCATGTCTGCAGCACAAAGCAAACCAGGTAGAAATAACAGCCGAAAACACTCCTCAAATACCGTCACACACGTATCATAGATGGTGAATTAACAGTTAGTTCAGGGACTCTGTCCAAGTTCAGTCTGAGTCCCTGTGTGATAAGATGCATAATTGAAAATACCTGTACACCAGTATAAAGGGCTAATCTGATGAGCCCATTATATCAGAGAGCTGTCTTCCATGGGATCCACCCTGTTGCACCCCCTCAATCTGCAGAAGCCCACAACCACACTGCTCACACTGACTGTAGATACTGACTTTTGCTCGTACTACATGTCATAGTTCTGGAACTCTGAGATTAAAGCCAGAATTCTATAACTCTGAGATCAAAGCCAAAATTATATAACTCTGAGATCAAAGGCAAAATTCAAGAATTCTGAGATTAACCCTAGCAGAAACTTTTTTTTTTTTTTTTAAATACTTTATTAGAAACAATAGCATGTAAAAAGAATTGTAGTTAAATCCTGAAACTAATCATTTTTGGCCATAAAAGGAAACGTGATCATTTATTAACAAAAGTCATTGCATACTATTTTAGAAGTTACCTGGTTAACTGAGTAATCCTGCTTGGTTCACTACAACCCACCTAGTCTCTAGTTTTTGGAAGGCTGGTGTCTGACTGATATACAAAACCAAAGCTTCCCGGCAATTTCCTATGAATAGTGGGCTATTTTCCTTTATTTCGGGCAAAAATAAATGTGGGCACTTGCAATGAACTGAATTGTGTGGCTTTTTTTAATTTATTTTTTTGCTTTGATTTGTATTATATTTTGTATTATTTTTACACTTAAAATAATCTGTGCAGTTATCTCTGGGCAATGTTCCTTTTACAATATCAGTAAATACAAGGTGTATATAGTCTAAATATAATGCTTATTTTTATTTCTATTTTGTCTTATTTTTCTATTTCATTTCTTATTTAATGTGTATTTTCTTATTTATTGTAATTTTGTGTATCTTGAACTGCTGTAACAATTGTTTTTAGCTGGTGTGGAACCAATAAAGTTTATCTTATCCTGTCATATCTCAAAATTCCATATCACATTGTTTATTTTTCATTTTTTTTGACAGAGTAAGCAGGAAAGAGTTTAGAGTCACTGAATTTGCATCTGTGGAATTCAGCAAGTGAAACTAAAAGAATTATTATGAAATATTTTCCATCTTAAAGTCAAATACACCAAAGAAGCATCCTAGAAACACTTTTATTATTCTTATGCTTTATTGAAAAGCATAAACCTCTCACAGTGGTATCAGATGATTTTTACTGAGTGAGTAAGGGACCATGGGACCAAGTGGTGTGGGACTCTGGGAATTTGATATTTACTACTTGTATAGCATACCATTCCAGTCAAAGAACTGACCAACAAGTAGGATGTTAAACTTATTTTTGGAGAGAGTGAAAGTTTGAAAGTTTTCCACAAGGAATAACTCTGTTTCCCTGCTCCGCTCCCCTCCGACGACCCAGGAAGCTAATTTATGCTACCAAGGCTGCTGCTGCAAAATGACGTTACAATTTCTTATTTGACAGTCAGTTATTAATTTGCACATTTCCCCATCATGCAGTGCGCGGCTTGTATTTGAAAGTAAATTTACGTTTAAATTGCAAATATTCAGCAAGTTCAGTGTTTTAGTGTTTGAAATGTGTTCAGAACAAGCTGCTTTATGTTGGTCGTCTAATTGTAATTTTGTGCTGATATATAATTTGAAACCATGACTCTAAAGACTGTTGCTGAACACTCATAAGCCCTGCTCTTCTGATATGAAAACTAAATGAACCATGTTGAACAGTCATTCAATGATGATTTTTGTATCTTGTTGATCAAATATGATATCAACCTCCCTTGTGAGACTGACTGATACACATGGCTCAAATTTTACATCCTCATACCTTCGGGTCACAAGGTGTCAGTGGTATACGTGCAGCTGGCTCAATGCATCGGGGCGCAGCTGATTAAAAGGGCCCATGTGGGTGGGCCCTTATGTATACTGTCAATGGTAGTTTATAGTTTTATCCATGAGTAAGATGGCTGTTGGTTTCGCCTCCTTTCCGATTAACTAAATGAGCCATGTTGTGCAGTCATTCAATGATAACTCACTCCTCTTCTTGATCAAACATGATATCATCATGTTACTTGCACCCCCGGGGCAGTCTGAGACTGACACACATGGCTCAAATTTTACATCCTCACACCTTCGTGGCCATAAGGTGTTGAAGATTTGTCTATTTTCCATTCTCAATAAATCCTCATTTTTGTAAAATATCTAGCAAGTTAAATATCTGATGGTGTCGGGCAGCCATGAAATGAGCTACAGCCAATGAGAGCAGACACAGGCTCACATCTCTGCAGCACCAAGCAGCAAACTGGGTAGTATTAGAACAAGCTGCTTTATGTTGGTTGGCTAAGTGTAATTTTTGTGCTGGTTCATAATTTGAAACCATGACTTAAAAAACTGTTGCTGAACACTCCTAAGCCCTGCTCTTCTGATGTGAGAACTGTCAGTCAATGATGATGTTGCTTGACGTTGATCAAATATGAAATCAACCTTCTTGCTGAGACTGACTGGTACACCTGGCTCAAATTTTACATCCTCACACCTTCAGGGCCACGAGGTGTCAGTGGTATACGTACTGCTGGTGCACTGGGGCCCATCTGATCACAAGGGCCCTAGGAGGACAGCGGATGTCATGTCCATGGGTGGGCCCTTATACTGTCAATGGTGGTTTATAGTTTTAACCATGAGTGAGATGGCTGTTGGTTTCACGTACTTTCTGATGTGAGAAGCAAATGAGCCATGTTGTGCAGTCGTTCATGATTGACGGACTCTGATCAAACATGATATCAACCTGGCATTTGCAACTTCGGGGAAATCTGAGAGTAACTGACACACATGGCTCAAATTTTACATCCTCACACCTTCGGGACCACAAAGTTTATCTCATTTTCAATCTCAATGAGAGCAGACACAGGCTTCCATGTGTGCAGCACAAAGCAAACCAGGTAGTAATAACAGCCGAAAACACTCCTCAAATACCGTCACACACGTATCATAGACGGTGACTTAACAGTTAGTTCAGTGATTCTGTCCAAGTTCAGTCTGAGTCCCTGTGTAATCAGATGCATAATTGAAAATACCTGTATACCAGCATAAAGGGCTAATCTGATGAGCCCTCTATATCAGAGAGCCGTCTTCCATGGGATCCACCCTGTTGCACCCCCTCAATCTGCAGAAGCCCACAACCACACTGCTCACACTGACTGTAGATACTGACTTTTGCTCGTACTACATGTCATAGCTCTGGAACTCTAAGATTAAAGCAAGAATTCTATAATTCTGAGATCAAAGCCAAAGTTATATAACTCTGAGATCAAAGGCAAAATTCAAGAATTCTGAGATAAACCCGAGCAGAAACTTTTTTTTTTTTTTTTTTTTTAAATACTTTATTAGAAACAATAGCATGTAAACATTTTTTTAGTTAAATCCTGAAATGAACCATTTTTGGCCATAAAAGGAAACGTGATCATTTATTAACAAAAGTCAATGCATACTATTTTAGAAGTTACCTGCTTAACTGAGTAATCCTGCTTGGTTTACTACAACCCACCTAGTCTCTAGTTTTTGGAAAGCTGGTGTCTGACTGATATACAAAACCAAAGCTTCCCGGCAATTTCCCATGAATAGTGGACTACTTTACCTTATTTTGGGCAAAAATAAATGTGGGCACTTGCAATAAACTGAATTGTGTGGCTTTTTTAAATTTATTTTTTTGTTTTGATTTGTATTATATTTTGTATTATATGTGCAATTATATTTATTTTTACACTTAAAATAATATGTGCAGTTATCTCTGGGCAATGTTCCTTTTACAATATAAGTATATAAAAGGTATATATGGTCTAAATATGATGCTTATTTTCATTTCTATTATGTCTTGTATTTTTCTATTTCATTTCTTATTTAATGTGTATTTTATTATTTATTGTAATTTTGTGTATCTTGAACTGCTGTAACAAATGTTTTCAGCTGGTGTGGAATCAATAAAGTTTATCTTATCCTGTCTTATCTCAAAATTCCATATCGCATTGTTTATTTTTTTATAAATCTGAGAGTGACTGACACACATGGCTCAAATTTTACATCCTAACACCTTTGGGACCACAAATTTTATCTCATTTCCAATCTCAATGAGAGCAGACACAGGCTTGCATGTCTGCAGCACAAAGCAAACCAGGTAGTAATAACAGCCGAAAACACTCCTAAATACCGTCACACACGTGTCATATATGGTGAATTAACTGTTAGTTCAGCGACTCTGTCCAAGTTCAGTCTGAGTCCCTGTGTAATAAAATGCATAATTGAAAATACCTGTACACCAGTATAAATGAGCCAAACTTCTGTAACTCTGAGATCAAAGCCAAAATTCTGTAATTCTGAGATCAAACCCAAAATACTATAACTCTGAGATCAAAGCCAAAATTCAATAATACTGAGATCAAAGCCAAAATTCTGTAATTCTGTTATCGAAACCAAAATTCAAGATGATCTTGAACTGCTGTAACAAATGTTTTTTCTATAATTCTGAGATCAAAGCCAAAATTCTATGACTCTGAGATAAAGGGACAATTCTGTAATTCTGACATCAAAGGCAAAATTCTATAATTCTGAGATCAAAGCCAAACTTCTGTAACTCTGAGATCAAAGCCAAACTTCTGTACTTCTGAGATCAAAGCCAAAATTCTATAACTCTGAGATCAAAGCCAGAATTCCATAACTCTGAGATCATAGGGAGAATTAAAGAATTCTGAGATCAAACCCCAAATTCTATGACTCTGAGATCAAAGCCAAACTTCTGTACTTCTGAGATCAAAGCCAAACTTCTGTAACTCTGAGATCAAAGGCAGAATTCGGGAATTCTAAGATCAAAGCCAAAATTATATAATTCTGAGATCAAAGCAAAATTATATAACTCTTAGATCAAAGCCAAAATTATATAACTCTAAGATCAAACCCAAAATTCTGTAATTCTGAGATAAAGGCAAAATGCAAGAATTCTGAGATCGAAGCCAAAATTATAGATGATCTTGAACTCCTGTAACAACTATTTCTTATTTAATTTAGAGATCAAAATTCAAGAATTCTGAGATCAAAGGCAAAATTCTATAATTCTGAGATCAAAGCAAAACTTCTGTAACTCTGAGATCAAAGCCAAAATTCTGTAATTCCGAGATCAAAGCCAAAATTCTGTAATTCCGAGATCAAAGCCAAAATTCTATAATTCTGAGATCAAAGCAAAATTCTATAACTCTGAGATCAAAGCCAAAATTTAAGAATTCAAAGATCAAAGGCAAAATTCTATAACTCCGGGATCAAAGGCCAAATTCAAGAATTCTGAGATCAAAGCCAAAATTCTATAACTTTGAGATCAAAACAAACAAAATTATATAACTCTGAGATCAAAGGTAAAATTCAAGGAGATCTTGAACTGCTGTACCAAATGTTTTTTCTATAATTCTGAGATCAAAGGCAAAATTCTATAAATCTGAGATCAAAGGCAAAATTCTATAACTCTGAGGTCGAAGCCAAAATTCTATAACTCTATGATCAAAGCCAAAATTCTGTAATTCTGAGATCGAAGACAAAATTCTATGACTCTGAGATCAAAGACAAAATTCTATAACTCTGAGATCAAAGCCAAAATTAAAAAATTCAAAGATCACAGGCAAAATTCAATAATTCTGAGATCAAAGCCAAAATTCTCTGATTCTGAGATCAAAGCTAAAATTCTATAATTCTGAGATCAAAGCCAAAATTCTATAACTGAGATCACAGGCAAAATTCAATAATTCTGAGATCAAAGGTAAAATTCAATAATTCTGAGATCAAAGGCAAAATTCTATAAGTCTGAGGTCAAACCAAAATTTTAAGAATTCAGAGATCAAAGACAAAATTCTATAACTCTGAGATCAAAGGCAAAATTCAAGAATGCTTAGATCAAAGCCAAAGTTAAATAACTCTGAGATCAAAGGCAAAATTCTATAACTCTGACATCAAAGCCAAAATTCAAGAATGCTGAGATCAAAGCCCAAATTATATGACTCTGAGATCAAAGGCAAAATTCTATAACTCTGAGATAAAGCCAAAATTCAAAAATTCTGAAATAAAAGCCAAAATTCTATGACTCTGACAGCAAAGCCAAAATTCTGTGACTCTGAGATGAAAGCCAAAATTCTGAGATAAAAGCCAAAATTCTATGACTCTGATCTCGGAATTATAGAATTTTGCTTTGATCTCAAAGGCAAAATAATATAATTCTGAGATCAAAGCCAAACTTCTATAACTCTGAGATCAAAGGCAAAATTCAAGGAATTCTGAGATCAGAGGCAAAATTCAACAAGATCTTGAACTGCTGTAACAAGTGTTTTTTCTGTGATTCTGAGATCAAAGCCAAAATTCTATAATTCTGAGATCAAAGCCAAAATTCTATGACTCTGAGATCAAAGCCAAAATTCAACAAGATCTTGAATTGCTGTAACAACTGTTTTTTCTATGATTCTGAGATTAAAGGCAGAATTCAAGAATTCTGACATCAAAGGCAAAATTCTATAACTCTGAGATCAAAGCCAAACTTCTGTAACTCTGAAATCAGAGGCAAAATTCAACACTTCTGAGATCAAAGGCAAAATTCTATAAGTCTGAGATCAAAGGTAGAATTCAATAATTCTGAGATCAAAGGCAAAACTAGAGAATGCTGAGATCAAAGGTTAAATTCCATAACTCTGAGATCAAAGCAAAATTCTATAACTCTGAGATCAAAGCCAAAATTCTGTAACTCCGAGATCAAAGCCAAAATTCTATTAATCTGAGATCAAAGGGAAAATTCAAGAAGATCTTGAACTGCTGTAACAAGTGTTTTTTCTGATTCTGAGATCAAAGCCAAAATTCTATAATTCTGAGATCAAAGCCAAAATACTATAATTCTGAGATCAAAGCCAAACTTCTACAACTCTGAGATCAAAGCCAAAATCCTATAATTCTGAGATCAAAGCCAAAATTCTATAAACCTGAGATCAAAGCCAAAATTCTATAACTCTGAGACCAAAGGCAAAATTCAACAATTCTGAGATCAAGTGCAAAATTCTATAACTCTGAGATCAAAGCCAAAATTCTGTAATTCTGTTATCAAAACCAAAATTCAAGATGATCTTGAACTGCTGTAACAAATGTTTTTTCTATAATTCTGAGATCAAAGCCAAAATTCTATGACTCTGAGATAAAGGGACAATTCTGTAATTCTGACATCAAAGGCAAAATTCTATAATTCTGAGATCAAAGCCAAACTTCTGTAACTCTGAGATCAAAGCCAAACTTCTGTACTTCTGAGATCAAAGCCAAAATTCTATAACTCTGAGATCAAAGCCAGAATTCCATAACTCTGAGATCAAAGGGAGAATTAAAGAATTCTGAGATCAAACCCCAAATTCTATAACTCTGAGATCAAAGCCAAACTTCTGTACTTCTGAGATCAAAGCCAAACTTCTGTAACTCTGAGATCAAAGGCAGAATTCGGGAATTCTAAGATCAAAGCCAAAATTATATAATTCTGAGATCAAAGCAAAATTATATAACTCTTAGATCAAAGCCAAAATTCTATAACTCTAAGATCAAACCCAAAATTCTGTAATTCTGAGATAAAGGCAAAATGCAAGAATTCTGAGATCGAAGCCAAAATTATAGATGATCTTGAACTCCTGTAACAACTATTTCTTATTTAATTTAGAGATCAAAATTCAAGAATTCTGAGATCAAAGGCAAAATTCTATAATTCTGAGATCAAAGCAAAACTTCTGTAACTCTGAGATCAAAGCCAAAATTCTGTAATTCCGAGATCAAAGCCAAAATTCTATAATTCTGAGATCAAAGCCAAAATTCTATAACTCTGAGATCACAGCAAAAATTCAATAACTCTGAGATCAAAGGCAAGATTCAAGAAGATCTTGAATTGCTGTAACAAATGTTTTTTCTATAATTTTGAAATCAAAGGCAAAACTAGAGAATGCTGAGATCAAAGGTTAAATTCCATAACTCTGAGATCAAAGCAAAATTCTATAACTCTGAGATCAAAGCCAAAATTTAAGAATTCAAAGATCAAAGGCAAAATTCTATAACTCCGGGATCAAAGGCCAAATTCAAGAATTCTGAGATCAAAGCCAAAATTCTATAACTTTGAGATCAAAACAAACAAAATTATATAACTCTGAGATCAAAGGTAAAATTCAAGGAGATCTTGAACTGCTGTACCAAATGTTTTTTCTATAATTCTGAGATCAAAGGCAAAATTCTATAAATCTGAGATCAAAGGCAAAATTCTATAACTCTGAGGTCGAAGCCAAAATTCTATAACTCTATGATCAAAGCCAAAATTCTGTAATTCTGAGATCGAAGACAAAATTCTATGACTCTGAGATCAAAGACAAAATTCTATAACTCTGAGATCAAAGCCAAAATTAAAAAATTCAAAGATCACAGGCAAAATTCAATAATTCTGAGATCAAAGCCAAAATTCTCTGATTCTGAGATCAAAGCTAAAATTCTATAATTCTGAGATCAAAGCCAAAATTCTATAACTGAGATCACAGGCAAAATTCAATAATTCTGAGATCAAAGGCAAAATTCTATAAGTCTGAGGTCAAACCAAAATTTTAAGAATTCAGAGATCAAAGACAAAATTCTATAACTCTGAGATCAAAGGCAAAATTCAAGAATGCTTAGATCAAAGCCAAAGTTAAATAACTCTGAGATCAAAGGCAAAATTCTATAACTCTGACATCAAAGCCAAAATTCAAGAATGCTGAGATCAAAGCCCAAATTATATGACTCTGAGATCAAAGGCAAAATTCTATAACTCTGAGATAAAGCCAAAATTCAAAAATTCTGAAATAAAAGCCAAAATTCTATGACTCTGACAGCAAAGCCAAAATTCTGTGACTCTGAGATGAAAGCCAAAATTCTGAGATAAAAGCCAAAATTCTATGACTCTGATCTCGGAATTATAGAATTTTGCTTTGATCTCAAAGGCAAAATAATATAATTCTGAGATCAAAGCCAAACTTCTATAACTCTGAGATCAAAGGCAAAATTCAAGGAATTCTGAGATCAGAGGCAAAATTCAACAAGATCTTGAACTGCTGTAACAAGTGTTTTTTCTGTGATTCTGAGATCAAAGCCAAAATTCTATAATTCTGAGATCAAAGCCAAAATTCTATGACTCTGAGATCAAAGCCAAAATTCAACAAGATCTTGAATTGCTGTAACAACTGTTTTTTCTATGATTCTGAGATTAAAGGCAGAATTCAAGAATTCTGACATCAAAGGCAAAATTCTATAACTCTGAGATCAAAGCCAAACTTCTGTAACTCTGAAATCAGAGGCAAAATTCAACACTTCTGAGATCAAAGGCAAAATTCTATAAGTCTGAGATCAAAGGTAGAATTCAATAATTCTGAGATAAAAGGCAAAACTAGAGAATGCTGAGATCAAAGGTTAAATTCCATAACTCTGAGATCAAAGCAAAATTCTATAACTCTGAGATCAAAGCCAAAATTCTGTAACTCCGAGATCAAAGCCAAAATTCTATTAATCTGAGATCAAAGGGAAAATTCAAGAAGATCTTGAACTGCTGTAACAAGTGTTTTTTCTGATTCTGAGATCAAAGCCAAAATTCTATAATTCTGAGATCAAAGCCAAAATACTATAATTCTGAGATCAAAGCCAAACTTCTACAACTCTGAGATCAAAGCCAAAATCCTATAATTCTGAGATCAAAGCCAAAATTCTATAAACCTGAGATCAAAGCCAAAATTCTATAACTCTGAGACCAAAGGCAAAATTCAACAATTCTGAGATCAAGTGCAAAATTCTATAACTCTGAAATCAAACAGAAAATTCAAGAAGATCTTGAACTGCTGTAACAAATGTTTTTTCTATGATTCTGAGATCAAAGCCAAAATTCAAGAATTCTGAGATCAAAGGCAAAATTCTATAACTCTGAGATCAAAGCAAAATTCCATAACTCTGAGATCAAAGCCAAAGTTCTGTAACTCTGAGATCAAAGCCCAAATTCTATAACTCTGAGATCAAAGCCATAATTCTATAACTCTGGGATCAGAGAGAATTCTGAGATGAAAGGCAAAATTCTATAATTCTGAGATCAAAACCAAAATTCTGTAATTCTGAGATCAAAGCCAAAATTCTATAACTCTGAGATAAAAGCCAAAATTCAATAACTCTGTGATGAAGGGAAAATTCAAGAATTCTGAGATCAACCCCAAAATTCTATAACTCTGAGATCAAAGGCAAAATACTATGACTCTGAAATCAAAGGCAAATTTAAAGAATTCTGAGATCAAAAGCCAAAATCCTGACTCTAAGGTCAAAGCCAAAGTTCTATAACTCAGAGATCAAAGCCAAAATTCTATAAGTCTGAGATCAAAGCCAAGATTCAAGAATTCTGAGATCAAAGCCAAAATTCTAGAATTCTGAGATCAAAGCCAAAATTCTATAACTCTGAGATCAAAGGCATGATTCAAGAATTCTGAGAACAAAGGAAAAGTTCTATAATTCTCAGATCAAAGCCAAAATTCTGTAATTCTTAGATCAAACCCAAAATTGTATAATTCTGAGATCAAAGCCGAAATTCTATAATTCTGAAATCAAAGCCGAACTTCTGTAACTCTGAGATCAAAGCCAAAATTCCATAATTCTGAGATCAAAGCCAAACTTCTTTAGCTCTGAGATCAAAGACAAAACTCTGTAACTCTGATATCAATGGCAAAATTCAAGAATTCTGAGATCAAAGGCAAAATTCTATGACTCTGAGATCAAAGCCAAAATTCTATAACTCTGAGATCAAAGGCAAAATTCAACAATTCTGAGATCAAAGGCAAAATTCTATAACTCTGAAATCAAAGGAAAAATTCAAGAATGCTGAGATCAAAGGCAAAATTCAGGAATTCTGAGATCAAAGACAAAATTCTATAACTCTGAGATAAAGGGAAAATTCAAGAATTCTGAGATCAAAGCCAAAATTCTTTAATTCTGAGATCAAAGCCAAAATTCTATAACTCTGAGATCAAAGCCAAAATTCTGTAATTCTGAGATCAAAGGCAAAATTCAAGAAGATCTTGAACTACTGTAACAAATGTTTTTTCTATAATTCTGAGATCAAAGCCAAAATTCTGAGATCAAATGCAAAATTCAAGAATTCTGAGATCAGAGGCAAAAGTCTATAACTCTGAGATCAAAGGTAAATTTCAAGAATGCTGAGACCAAAGCCAAAATTCTATAACTCTGAGATCAAAACCAAAATTCCATAACTCTGCACTGAAAAAAGTGATTCTGAGCATTTGTAAATATAACATTAATGAAATCTGTAAAATTAACAATAAAACCTTTGTATAGCGCCAATTCATAACAGAAGTTATCTCAGGACACTTTTCAAATAGAGCAGGTATAGTTCAGGTAACTCTTTAAAACATTAATTACAGAGACCCAACAGTACCACCATGAAATTCACCGGATTCTCTTTGCTTTTTCTGTGTCTGGCTTCCGCCCGTTCGAGTCTGTCTGTGTATATTGACGCGTGCTGCTCGCGTCAAGCGTCAAAAATAGAAAATAGTTGATTCTAGTGTAATTTGAAGTTAACAATAGTATGTGGCTATAAGGAAAAACCACACTCCTGCTATGTTTAAGGCTTGGTTCGAAGCGCAAACAGGATCGCCAGAAATTAGACAACTACACTGTATGAAGGTATCCTTACCAGGTGACTCTACAACTACAGATGACGGTTTGTATATACAAACACTTGCTTAATTGTAGTATCGAATGTGGGGCAAAAATTAGATTCACTGTTCGCTCATGGGCCTGAGTTGGTTATATATATTTTAGGTGTGTAATTCATCCGTATCTAGAACAGCGTGATTTATTAGAACTTTATTGTAAATGTATTTGCAACATGTGTGTGTTACTAGCTGGAGAGAGTTTGCTATTAAATTAATGTTTAAAAAACATTACATTTGCTAAAAATGCTTTATTAGTTTACTTTTGCAATTTTGAAAGTCGCACATCTTCCTGTTTTTAAGATTCAAGAGTGTTTTGGGGGCACTTGTTAATTCCCAATTTCAGCCAGGCACATGCCAAAATTAAACTGCCAAGAAAAACTTTGCCGACTTCATTATATGTGCAAGCTAATGAACACAATGCTTAGCTCATGAAGCTTTGAGAATAAAGGCTAAACTTACCTGATTAACTGTGGGGGAAAAATGAGCAGTATATTTACCTGAGGCGGCTGTCAGAATAAAAGCCATACTTGCCTGATTACGTTATTGAAGGTGGCCTAGTTTAAGTTCAGTTTTTTCTTTCAATTCTTGAGTTTCATACTTTCCTGAACAGTCGTATGCTCTTGAACATGCATATGCCTCAGAACAATATGCTTCAGCAATATAATCTGTAATATTTGACCGATCTACAGGCTTCATTAGGAACACGTGTGCAATCTAATGCAATCCAATACAACAGTTCTGCCATAAAGTCTATTTTTACGAAGCTTATACATTTTTGGTTTTTGTTGACATTGTCAGAAAGGTGATAATTCTACTTTATGTTCATTATTGAGTTCATAGTGGTAGTGTACTGGACTCGAGTGCATTATATTGAGCAGAGATCCATGTACTTTTGTCCAATCCATTAACATATTTGAGGGGGACAAAATATTAACACTTTTCAATATATTGCACTCCATTACACCAGCACCACCCAGCCACCCAGTACAACCTCAATAATAAACATAAAGTATAATTATTTATTCACTCATTTCATATTTTTGTAGGACAGCAACATTGAGTCCCGAAGAGAAGTTGTGATCAGAGGCCTCACTCTCTACATTGGTGAAAACACTGGAGAGTTAATCAAGGACTACCAGGTAAAGAAAATATAACTCTGATTCAAAGCCCTGTCAATATGAGACAAGTTTGTTCAAAAATAGCTGTTTGCAAATGATAATTTGACAAGATTTTTTAGTAGATTTTTAATAATGTGCCTATGTAGAAATTATTGGGATTTGATTTGATTCATTTAATTGTATTAAAATGCCCTACACATGAAGGACACAAAGTACAATCGAGGATAAAAAACACTAAGTCCAGGACTTATTTCCATTGTGGTCTTCATAAATATTTTAGCGTCTAATTATTAAAACTGCTGCAGTGAAACATGGAAAATCATCACAGATATCTAGAGACTACTTGTACTCTATGTACAAGAATATCCTGGGGTTTGCTGATGACTGCGGCTAACAATTGGATTTGATTATTTTATGGAATTTTGAAGATTGGAATCTATTGGAATATGATTTTGCTTTGCTATATGATTATTAAAAACGCTGTAGTGAAAGAACAAGAAAGTAATGACTGATGTATAACCATTTATAGAATTATGTAGCTAACAGAACCAAATATATGATACTTTTTATATAAAGCTGCATTGCTTTATTGAATGAGCGAAAGATGATTTCTCCAACAATAGGTCTTAAATTGACTTAAAATGGCCTTAAATGGCATTTAATTGAACTCTGTGATACCTGTAGACACCCTTGCTAAGGTACAATACTACTCAAAACTACCACAACAATCTGATCTTCTGTTTGGAGAGGGAACAAAGAGTTATGCATCCTTCACATTACTATACTGTACAATAAATTTTAAAATTAAAAGTTTTAATCTCTCTGGTGTATTTCACAGGTTTTCGATGACGACGATGCAGCAGCTGTCCAAGAAGCCATTACTACATTTGTCCTCGGCATCTTTGTGGTCAGCAAAGCCAGGGATGGTCTTCCCAAGCAAGCTGGAATAGCCATTGAGGGAGCAGAAGCCCTTTTGGTATCCCAGATATGGCACATGATTGCACCTAGCTGATGGGCCTTATCTATGCCTTGGAACTAAGCAACTAACTAACAAAAGATTTTCCTCCAAAGTCCATGATCTCAAGGTCTGTTTGCATGCTTAAAAGCCATACAGATGGTGTTGAAGGTGTAGGCTTTGAGTGAGCTCACTCTTTAGTTTTACAGTTAGTTTTACACTGCACATTCTGAGGTTCTCCCAATGCACTCTCTCAGGTTACACTACTTTTTTTTTTATTCTATGATGCTGGAAAATATTTAATTTGATTGAATTTGATGATGCTGGCGCATGCTTTATTTTGTTATGTATTGTGAAATCTATCTGTTCTTCCACAAGAGGCAGAGAAACCATGCAGAACTGGAAATTTCTTTACTACATTTTTAAATTTTGAGAGCTGCTGAATTTTGGTTTTTTTTTTTGCCTTATCAATGTATCTGAATGTAGCTGTGAATTTGAATGTAGCTGTTTTGACAGCTAGGATTTCATTTTGTTGTGATGTTCTGACCTCTATGAAAGGCTGTCAGTGGGGTTCTGATAGCATGTCTTGTGCTGACGGCAATTATCCCTTCACTGTTCATGACTCTGTGGAATGGAGCTCATATTTTATTGTCAAATAAATGTGTTTATTTGAGCTAAACAACTTCCAAGTCTTGTTTTGGGTTAAGATGCATAATTATACCTGAGATTGTTTGACTCATGTGGGTGTTGTTCATAGTATACAGTGTGATAAATCGATTTGTAGTTTGGTCCATACAATGTAAGAAAATGGTGAAAAATCAATCACTGTTTCCCAAATCCCAAGATGCAACCTAATATGTCTTGTTTTGTCCTGATCAACAGTCCACAATTTAAAACTTTCATATCAGAGAATCTGGGATTTTTCTTCTTAAAAAAATGACTCATAGAAAATTATCAAAATTGTTGACGATTAATTTAGTTGTTAGCAACTAATTGATTAATCAACTAATCGTTGCAGCTCCTGTCTATTTATCAGTAGCGTCAACACTTGGCTCCACGGCAGCATATCTTGACATGTGATAAGATGGTAAATGGTAAATGGACCTGTACTTGTATAGCGCCTTTCTAGTCTTCCGACCACTGAAAGCGCTTTTACACTACGTGCCACATTCACCCCTTTCACACACATTCACTCAGTGATGGCAAAGCCCATCGAACAGAAACTAACATTCATACACACTCACACATCACGGCATCGGGAGCAATTTGGGGTTCAGTATCTTGCTCAGGGATACTTCGACATGACACTCGGCGACACGAGCCACAGCCGCCCCCATAAGAGGATTGTAATTTCCAACACATAGATGACACATACTTAACTTTTTAAGAAGACCAAGCGTGATACAAAATATTGTGCCTGATCTACTTAAAAGGTAAGGCAACTTTTGCATCAGATTATTATGTAGATAATGCAAGGCTAGTCTTTGTATAGGCTACTTAATTTCTTGAATGTAAGAAATGAGTTTTGGAAGTAAAGTCTACTTCATTTAGTAAGTAAAGTCAACTTAGCTTAATTAAATAGACTTCTACTTAAACTAAGTTGACTTTACTTGATAAATTAATATTGACTTTACTTGCAAAACTCATTTCTTGCACACAAGAAATTAAGTAGCCTATACAAAGACTAGCCTTGCTTTATCTACATAATAATGTCATGCAAAAAGTTGCCTTACCTTTTTAAGTAGATCAAGCTCAATATTTTTATCAGTGAAGGCAAAATTCAAGAATTCTGAGATTAACCCTAGCAGGGTTAAATACTTTATTAGAAACAATAGCATGTAAAACAATTTTGTAGTTAAATCCTGAAACGAATCATTTTTGGCCATAAAAGGAAACGTGATCTTTTTTTTTTTTCCGTAATGTGATTTGTATTATATTTTGTATTATATGTGCAATTATATTTATTTGTACACTTAAAATAATCTGTGCAGTTATCTCTGGGCAATGTTCCTTTTACAATATCAGTATATAAAAGTATACAAAGTTTATCTCATTTCCAATCTCAATGAGAGCAGACACAGGCTTGCATGTCTGCAGCACAAAGCAAACCAGGTAGTAATAACAGCCGAAAACACTCCTCAAATGCCGTCACACACGTATCATAGACGGTGAATTAACAGTTAGTTCAGGGACTCTGTCCAAGTTCAGTCTGAGTCCCTGTGTAATAAGATGCATAATTGAAAATACCTGTACACCAGTATAAAGGGCTAATCTGATGAGCCCATTATATCAGAGAGCTGTCTTCCATGGGATCCACCCTGTTGCACCCCCTCAATCTGCAGAAGCCCACAACCACACTGCTCACACTGACTGTAGATACTGACTTTTGCTCGTACTACATGTCATAGTTCTGGAACTCTGAGATTAAAGCCAGAATTCTATAACTCTGAGATCAAAGCCAAAATTATATAACTCTGAGATCAAAGGCAAAATTCAAGAATTCTGAGATTAACCCTAGCAGAAACTTTTTTAATTTTATTTTAAATACTTTATTAGAAACAATAGCATGTAAAAAAAATTGTAGTTAAATCCTGAAACGAACCATTTTTGGCCATAAAAGGAAACGTGATCATTTATTAACAAAAGTCATTGCATACTATTTTAGAAGTTACCTGGTTAACTGAGTAATCCTGCTTGGTTCACTACAACCCACCTAGTCTCTAGTTTTTGGAAGGCTGGTGTCTGACTGATATACAAAACCAAAGCTTCCCGGCAATTTCCCATGAATAGTGGGCTACTTTCCTTTATTTTGGGCAAAAATAAATGTGGGCACTTGCAATAAACTGAATTGTGTGGCTTTTTAAAAAAAAAAATTTGTTTTGACTTGTATTATATTTTGTATTATATGAGCAATTATATTTATTTTTACACTTACAATAATCTGTGCAGTTATCTCTGAGCAATGTTCCTTTTACAATATCAGTAAATACAAGGTGTATGTAGTAATTTTGTGTATCTTGAACTGCTGTAACAAATGTTTTTAGCTGGTGTGGAATCAATAAAGTTTATCTTATCCTGTCTTATCTCAAAATTCCACATCACATTTTTTTGACAAAGTAAGCAGGAAAGAGTTTAGAGTCACTTAATTTGCATCTGTGGAATTCAGCAAGTGAAACTAAAAGATTTATTATGAAATATTTTCCATCTTAAGTCAAATACACCAAAGAAGCATCCCAGAAACACTTTTATTATTCTTATGCTTTATTGAAAAGCATAAACCTCTCACAGTGGTATCAGATGATTTTTACTGAGTGAGTAAGGGACCATGGGACCAAGTGGTGTGGGACTCTGGGAATTTGATATTTACTACTTGTATAGCATACCATTCCAGTCAAAGAACTGACCAACAAGTAGGATGTTAAACTTATTTTTGGAGAGAGTGAAAGTTTGAAAGTTTTCCACGAGGAATAACTCTGTTTCCCTGCTCCGCTCCCCTCCGACGACCCAGGAAGCTAACTTTATGCTACCAAGGCTGCTGCTGCAAAATGACGTTACAATTTCTTATTTGACAGTCAGTTATTAATTTGCACATTTCCCCATCATGCAGTGTGCGGCTTGTATTTGAAAGTAAATTTACGTTTAAATTGCAAATATTCAGCATGTTCAGTGTTTTAGTGTTTGAAATGTGTTCAGAACAAGCTGCTTTATGTTGGTCGTCTAATTGTAATTTTGTGCTGATATATAATTTGAAACCATGACTCTAAAGACTGTTGCTGAACACTCATAAGCCCTGCTCTTCTGATATGAGAACTAAATGAACCATGTTGAACAGTCATTCAATGATGATTTTTGTATCTTGTTGATCAAATATGATATCAACCTCCCTTGTGAGACTGACTGATACACATGGCTAAAATTTTACATCCTCACACCTTCAGGGCCATAAGGTGTTGAAGATTTGTCTCTTTTCCACTCAATAAATCCTCATTCTTGTAAAATATCTAAGTTAAATATCTGATGGTGTCGGGCAGCCATGAAATGAGCTACAGCCAATGAGAGCAGACACAGGCTCACATCTCTGCAGCACCAAGCAGCAAACCAGGTAGTATTAGAACAAGCTGCTTTATGTTGGTTGGCAAAGTGTAATTTTTGTGCTGGTTCATAATTTGAAACCATGACTTAAAAGACTGTTGCTGAACACTCCCAAGCCCCGCTGTTCTGATGTGAGAACTGTCAGTCAATGATGATGATGCTTGACGTTGATCAAATATGAAATAAACCTTCTTACTGAGACTTACTGATACACCTGGCTCAAATTTTACATCCTCACACCTTCAGGGCCACGAGGTGTCAGTGGAATATGTACTGCTGGTGCACTGGGGCCCATCTGATCACAAGGGCCCTAGGAGGACAGCGGATGTCATGTCCATGGGTGGGCCCTTATACTGTCAATGGTGGTTTTTAGTTTTAACCATGAGTGAGAAGGCTGTTGGTTTCACGTCCTTTCTGATGTGAGAAGCAAATGTTGTGCAGTCGTTCATGATTGACGGACTCTGATCAAACATGATATCACGTATACCACTGACACCTTGTGACCCGAAGGTATGAGGATGTAAAATTTGAACCATGTGTATCAGTCAGTCTCAGATTGCCCCGGAGTTACAAATGCACAGTTGCATGCATCATATTTGATCAACATCAAGTCACCAGAAATCATCATTGACTGACTGTACAACATGGTTCATTTAGTTCTCACATGAGAAAGGACGTGAAACAAACAGCCATCTCACTCATGGTTAAGGTCTGAGTGTCTGTGTAATGAGATGCATAATTGAAAATACCTGTACACCAGTATAAAGGGCAAATCTGATGAGCCCTTTATATCAGAGAGCTGTCTTCCATGGGATCCACCCTGTTGCACCCTCTCAATCTGCAGAAGCCCACAACCACACTGCTCACCCTGACTGTAGATACTGACTTTTGCTCGTACTACATGTCATAGTTCTGGAACTCTGAGATTAAAGCCAGAATTCTATAATTCTGAGATCAAAACAAAAATTCTATAACTCTGAGATCAAAGGCAAAATTAAAGAATTCTGAGATCAAAGCCAAAATTCTATAACTCTGAGATCAAAGGCAAAATTCAAGAATTCTGAGATCAAAGCCACAATTATATGAGTCTGAGATCAAAGCCAAAATTATATAACGCTGAGATCAAAGGCAAAATTCAAGAATTCTTAGATTAACCCTAGCAGATTTTTTTATTTTTTTAAAAAATACTTTATTAGAAACAATACTATGTAAAACAATGTTGTAGTTTAATCCTGAAACTAATAATTTTTGGCCACAAAAGGAAACATGTGATAATTTATTGACAAAAGTCATGGCATACTATTTTAGAAGTTACCTGGTTAACTGAGTAATTCTGCTTGGTTCACTACAACCCACCTAGAACCCACCTAGTCTATAGTTTTTGGAAGGCTTTGGGACCACAAAGGCAATATTCAAGAATTCTGAGATCAAAGCAAAAATTCTATAGTTCTGAGATCATAGGCAAAATTCTATAACTCTGAGATCAAAGGCAAAATTCAAGAATTCTGAGATCAAAGGCAAAATTCTATAATTCTGAGATCAAAGGCAAAAGTCTAGAACTCTGAGATCAAAGCCAAAATTCTATAACTCTGAGATCAAAGCCAATATTCTATAACTCTGAGATCAAAGGCAAAATTCAAGAATTCTGAGATCAAAGCCAAAATTCTATGATTCTGAGATCAAAGCCAAAATTACATAACTCTGAGATCAAAGGCAAAATTCAAGGATTCTGAGATCAAAGCCAAAATTCTGTAACTCTGAGATCAAAGGCAAAATTCAAGACTTCTTAGATTAACCCTAGCAGATTTATTTATTTTTTCAAAAATACTTTATTGGAAACAATAGCATGTAAAACAATGTTGTAGTTAAATCCTGAAACGAATAATTTTTGGCCACAAAAGGAAACGTGATAATTTATTGACAAAAGTCATGGCATACTATTTTAGAAGTTACCTGGTTAACTGAGTAATTCTGCTTGGTTCACTACAACCCACCTAGAACCCACCTAGTCTCTAGTTTTTGGAAGGCTTTGGGACCACAAAGGCAAAATTCAAGAATTCTGAGATCAAAGCAAAAATTCTATTGTTCTGAGATCAAAGCCAAAATTCTATAACTCTGAGATCAAAGGCAAAATTCAAGAATTCTGAGATCAAAGGCAAAATTCTATAATTCTGAGATCAAAGCCAAAATTCTATAACTCTGAGATCAAAGCCAAAATTCTGTAATTCTGAGATCAAAGGCAAAATTCAATAAGATCTTGAACTGCTGTAACAAATGTTTTTTCTATAATTCTGAGATCAAAGCCAAAATTCTATAATTCTGAGATCAAAGGCAAAATTCTATAACTCTGAGATCAAAGCAAGCCAAAATTCTATAACTCTGAGATCAAAGGTAGAATTCAAGAAGATAATGAACTGCAGTAACAAATGTTTTTTCTATAATACTGAGATCAAAACCTAAATTCTATAATTCTGAGATCAAAGGCAAAATTCTATAACTCTGAGATCAAAGGCAAAATTCAAGGATTCTGAGACCAAAGCCAAAAGTCTATAACTCTGAGATCAAAACCAAAATTCTACAACTCTGCACTGAAAAAGTGATTGAGCATTTGTAAAAATAACCTTAATGAAATCTGTGAAATTAACAATAAAAATCTGTTTGCATCTTTACATGAAAATGTATCGTCTGAAATTAATATGAATTTGTTCAAAATACAATATATTGAGTATTTTTTCATTTACAAGCGTTACTTAGTTATCCCAGTCGATCTTCTCAAGTACAAACACTCAACAAACAATAAACTTGTTTCATTTACGTTGTTCCGTAATCCCGCCAACTGACACTTGCATTCTGGGTACCTCCTGCATGAAAACAGCAGAGTGCCACATTTCCAGAGGCCGAGCTTATGGTTGAGTCGACTGAACTTTAAGGTAAGAATACATTTTGCTAAGTAGCTGGTTAGATTAGACATTACTGTCTTTTCAGTTTTCAGAATGTTGTATGTGGTTTTTCTGTGTCGTGGCTCCGAACGCCAGCCAACAGGACCGCCAGAAATTAGACGGCGCCAGCCTGTTGGGGTGCTAGTTTCTAGTTTTCATAACGCTGTAGAGTCTTTTCGTTTAATTTGAAGATGAACGTTAGCAAGTGGCTTTACTCGAGGCCTCGTGTGTGACGTTAAATTGCACCAAAAATCCACCGGGTCCCTCTGCCGCCCGTTGCGTGGTCCGTCCTGCACGCGACTTCAAAACCTACCGGGAGCGTTTCAGAAGCGAGCGTTTAATTCAATTTCAATTCAATTCAATTTTATTTGTATAGCGCCAATTCATAACAGAAGTTATCTCAGGACACTTTTCAAATAGAGCAGGTCTAGACCAAACTCTTTAAAACATTAATTACAGAGACCCAACAGTACCACCATGAGCAAGCACTTGGCGACAAGGGCAAGGAAAAACTGCCTGTTAAAAGGCAGAAACCTAGGACAGATCCTTCGGCTCTAGGTGAGTGGTCGTCTGTCTCGTTGAGAGAGAGAGAGAGAGAGAGACAGACAGACAGACAGACAGGTGCACAGCAACAACAGTATTGGCAATGGCAATCTAGCAGGACCATGGCAGGAGGCTCCACCAGGATTGATAAGACCTGCGAGACGAGAAAGCACAAGAACTCTGGGGAAGAAGTGAAGTTAGTAACATGCATTAATGGAACATGAATGAGTGCAGAAAGAGAGAGGAAGGGAGGAGCTCAGTGCACCATGGGAAATCCCCCGATAGTCTAGGCCTATAGCAGCATAACTAAGGGATGGTTCAGGACTCATCTGATCCAGCCCTAACTATAAGCTTTATCAAAGAGGAGTGTCTTAAGCCTACTCTTGAATATGGTGAGGGTGTCTGCCTCCCGAACCACAACTGGAAGCTGGTTCCACAGGAGAGGAGCTTGGTAACTGAAGGCTCTGGCTCCTGTTCTACTTTTAGAGACTATAGGAACCACAAGTAGCCCAGCATTCAGAGAACATAGTGTTCTAGTGGGGTAATAGGGTACTATGAGCTCTTTAAGATATGAAGCGGCCTGACCATGAAGAGCATTATAGGTGAGGAGGAGGATTTTAAATTCTATTCTACATTTTACAGGGAGCCAATGCAGAGAAGCTAGTACAGGAGAGATGTGATCTCTTTTTCTAGTTCCTGTCAGTACTCGTGCTGCAGCGTTCTGAATTAATTGGAGCGTTTTAATGGACTTATTGGGGCAACCTGATAATAAAGGGTTGCAGTAATCCAGCCTTGAAGTAACAAATGCATGGATTAGTTTTTCTGCATCTGTCTGTGATAGTATGTGTCTAATTTTTGTAATATTACGTAAATGAAAGAAGGCAGTCCTAGAGGTTTTCTTTATGTGGGAGTTAAATGACAAATCCTGATCAAAGATAATTCCAAGATTCCTGACAGTGGTGCTAGAGGCCAAGTTAATGCCATCTAGAGTAACTATATCTTTAGACAGTGAGTCTCTAAGGTTTTTGGGGCCAAGAACAAGAATTTCGTTTTTTTCTGAGTTTAACATCAGAAAATTGCAGGTCATGCAGGATTTTATGTCCTTAAGATATGTTTGTAATTTAGATTATTGATTAATTTCATCGGGCTTGATTTATAGATATAACTGCGTATCATCTGCATAACAGTGAAAGTTAATGGAGTGATTCCTAATAATGTTGCCTAAAGGGAGCATATATAAAGTAAATAGTATTGGTCCAAGTACAGAACCTTGTGGAACTCCATGACTAACTCTAGTATTTATTGAAGATTCATCGTTAACATGTACAAACTGCGAGCGATCTGATAAATATGACTTAAACCAGCTTAGTGCGGTTCCTTTAATGCCAATTTGATGCTCAAGTCTCTGTAAAAGAATATCATGGTCAATGGTGTCAAATGCAGCACTAAGATCTAATAATACAAGTACAGAGACAAGTCCATCGTCAGAAGCAATCAGAAGGTCATTATTAACTTTAACCAGAGCTGTCTCTGTGCTGTGATGAACTCTAAATCCTGACTGAAAATCCTCAAATAAACTATTGTTATATAGAAAGTCACACAACTCTTTGGCGACTACTTTCTCCAGAATCTTAGAGAGGAAGGGGAGGTTAGAAATCGGTCTATAGTTGGCTAAAACCCCTGGGTCAAGAGTGGACTTTTTAAAAGGGGTTTAATTACAGCTACTTTAAAGGACTGTGGTACATATCCTGATAATAAAGAAAGATTAATCATATCCAGTAAAGAAGTGCCAATTAAGGGAACAACTTCTTTAAGCAGCCAAGTTGGGATCGGGTCTAATAGACAGGTTGATGGCTTCGATGAAGAAATGATTGAAGTTAACTGATGAAGATCGATAGCAGAAAAACAGTCTAAATATATATCTTTACATTAGTAAAAGTCCCTGAACTTGGAGAGCCACTGATAACTGTTGATGGCAGTTGGTGATTCATTTTCTCTCTAATAGTAATAATTTTATTATAGAAGAAGCTCATGAAGTCATTGCTACTTAAGTTTATGGGGATATGTGGCTCAATAGAGTTGTGACTCTCTGTCAGCCTGGCTACAGTGCTGAAGAGGACCCTAGGGTTATTCTTATTTTCTTCTATTAATGCTGAGTAATAGGCTCCTCTGGCATTACGGAGGGCCTTTCTATAAATTTTAAGATTATCTTGCCAAATTGAGCGATATTCTGATAATTTGGAAGAGCGCCATTTCCTTTCAGATTTCCTAGCTATTTGTTTTAACTGGTGGGTTTGGTGGTTGTACCACGGTGCTAGTCTCCTATGTTTTAATAATTTCCTTTTTATAGGAGCGATAGAGTCTAATGTTGATCGTAGTGAGCCTGCAGCACTATCGACAAGATTATCAATTTCAGAGGGACTGAAGTCGTTATAGGACTCTGTTAAATTCAGACATGGCATTGAATTAAACACTGAAGGAATCTCCTCCTTAAATTTAGCTTAAATGTTGCCCGCCAGACTTTGTTTACTTGCTCAGATTTAGCCATTTTCTCGGTGTATGTTCTTCTAAACATGCTTCTACATGTGTAAATATGCTACGTATTTAATAAGTTTTGCTTTTGTCTGTTTTAACGACCGGCAGTTTGCACGGAGTATTTTATTTTGAAAATTCACCGGATTCTCTTTGCTTTTTCTGTGTCTGGCTTCTGCCCGCTTGATTCGGTCTGTATATATTGACGCGTGCTGCTCGCGTCAAGCGTCAAAAATAGGAAATAGTTGATTCTAGTGTAATTTGAAGTTAACATTAGTATGTGGCTGTAAGGAAAAACCACACTCCTGCTATGTTTAAGGCTTGGTTCGAAGCGCTAACGGGATCGCCAGAAATTAGACAACTACACTGGATGAAGGTATCCTTACCAGGTGACTCTACAACTACAGATGAAGGTTTGTAAATACAAACACTTGCTTAATTGTAGTATCGAATGTGGGGCAAAAATTAGATTCACTGTTCACTCATGGGCCTGACAAAAAGTTGGTTATATATATTTTAGGTGTTTAATTCATCCGTATCTAGAACAGCGTGATTTATTAGAACTTTATTGTAAATGTATTTGCAACATGTGTGTGTTACTAGCTGGAGAGAGTTTGCTATTAATTTTTAAAAAACATTACATTTGCTAAAAATGCTTTATTAGTTTACTTTTGCAATTTTGAAAGTCGCACATCTTCCTGTTTTTAAGATTCAAGAGTGTTTTGGGGGCACTTGTTAATTCCCAATTTCAGCCAGGCCCATGCCAAAATTAAACTGCCAAGAAAAACTTTGTTGACTTCATTATATGTGCAAGCTAATGAACACAATGCTTAGCTCATGAAGCTTTGAGAATAAAGGCTAAACTTACCTGATTAACTGTGGGGGGAAAAATTAGCAGTATATTTACCTGAGGCGGCTGTCAGAATAAAAGCCATACTTGCCTGATTACGTTATTGAAGATGGCCTAGTTTAAGTTCAGTTTTTTCTTTCAATTCTTGAGTTTCATACTTTCCTGAACAGTCGTATGCTCTTTAACATGCATATGCCTCAGAACAATAAGCTTCAGCAATATAATCTGTAATATTTGACCGATCTACAGGCTTCATTAGGAACACGTGTGCAATCTAATGCAATCCAATACAACAGTTCTGCCATAAAGTCTATTTTTATGAAGCTTATACATTTTTGGTTTTTGTTGACATTGTCAGAAAGGTGATAATTCTACTTTATGTTTATTATTGAGTTCATAGTGGTAGTGTACTGGACTCGAGTGCATTATATTGAGCAGAGATCCTTGTACTTTTGTCCAATCCATTACCATATTTGAGGGGGACAAAATATTAACACTTTTCAATATATTGCACTCCATTACACCAGCACCACCCAGCCACCCAGTACAACCTCAATAATAAACATAAAGTATAATTATTTATTCTCAAAATTCTCATTTCATATTTTTGTAGGACAGCAACATTGAGTCCCGAAGAGAAGTTGTGATCAGAGGCCTCACTCTCTACATTGGTGAAAACACTGGAGAGTTAATCAAGAACTACCAGGTAAAGAAAATATAACTCTGATTCAAAGCCCTGTCAATATGAGACAAGTTTGTACAAAAATAGCTGTTTGCTGATGATAATTTGACAAGATTTTTTAGTAGATTTTTAATAATGTGCCTATGTAGAAATTATTGGGATTTGATTCATTTAATTGTATTAAAATGCCTTACACATGAAGGACACAAAGTACAATCAAGGATAAAAAACACTAAGTCCAGGACTTATTTCCATTGTGGTCTTCATAAATATTTTAGCGTCTAATTATTAAAACTGCTGCAGTGAAACATGGAAAATCATTACAGACATCTAGAGACTACTTGTACTCTATGTACAAGAATATCCTGGAGTTTGCTGATAACTGCTGCTAACAATTGGATTTGATTATTTTATGGAATTTTGAAGATTGGAATCTATTGGAATATGATTTTGCTTTGCTATATGATTATTAAAAACGCTGTAGTGAAAGAACAAGAAAGTAATGACTGATGTATAACCATTTATAGAATTATGTAGCTAACAGAACCAAATATATGATGCTTTTTATATGAAGCTGCATTGCTTTATTGAATGAGCGAAAGATGATTTCTCCAACAATAGGTCTTAAATTGACTTACAATGGCCTTACATGGCATTTAATTGAACTCTGTGATACCTGTAGACAGCCTTGCTAAGGTACAATACTACTCAAAACTACCACAACAATCTGATCTTCTGTTTGGAGAGGGAACAAAGAGTTATGCATCCTTCACATTACTATACTGTACAATAAATAAGTTTTAATCTCTCTGGTGTATTTCACAGGTTTTCGATGACTACGATGCTGCAGCTGTCCAAGAAGCCATTACTACATTTGTCCTCGGCATCTTTGTGGCCAGCAAAGCCAGGGATGGTCTCCCCAAGCAAGCTGGAATAGCCATTGAGGGAGCAGAAGTCCTTTTTGGTAACTAACTAACAAAAGATTTTCCTCCAAAGTCCATGATCTCAAGGTCTGTTTGCATGCTTAAAAGCCATACAGACGGTGTTGAAGGTGTGGGATTTGAGTGAGCTCACTCTTATCAAGTTTAACAGTTAGTTTTACACTGCACATTCTGAGGTTCCCAATGCACTCTCTCAGGTTACACTACTCGTTTTTTTTATTCTATGATGCTGGAAAATATTTAATTTGATTGAATTTGATGATGGTGGCGCATGCTTGATTTTGTTATCTATTGTGAATTCTATCTGTTCTGCCACAAGAGGCAGAGAAACCATGCAGAACTGGAAATTTCTTTACTACATTTTTAAATTTTGAGAGCTGCTGAATTTTGGTTTGTTTTTTTTGCCTTATCAATGTATCTGAATGTAGCTGTGAATTTGAATGTAGCTGTTTTGACAGCTAGGATTTCATTTTGTTATGATGTTCTGACCTCTAAGAAAGGCTGTCAGTGGGGTTCTGATAGCATGTCTTGTGCTGACGGCAGTTATCCCTTCACTGTTCATGACTCTGTGGAATGGAGTTCATATTTTATTGTCAAATAAATGTGTTTATTTGAGCTAAACAACTTCCAAGTCTTGTTTTGGGTTAAGATGCATAATTATACCTGAGATTGTTTGACTCATGTGGGTGTTGTTCATAGTATACAGTGTGATAAATCGATTTGTAGTTTGGTCCATACAATGTAAGAAAATGGTGAAAACCGCAACCTAATATGTCTTGTTTTGTCCTGATCAACAGTCCACAAATTAAAACTTTCACATCAGAGAATCTGGGATTTTTGTTCTTAAAAAAATGACTCAAAGAAAATTATCAAAATTGTTGACGATTAATTTAGTTGTTAGCAACTAATTGATTAATCAACTAATCGTTGCAGCTCCTGTCTATTTATCAGTAGGGTCAACACTTGGCTCCACGGCAGCATATCTTGACATGTGATAAGATGGTAAATGGTAAATGGACCTGTACTTGAATAGCGCCTTTCTAGTCTTCCGACCACTGAAAGCCCTTTTACACTACGTGCCACATTCACCCTTTCACACACATTCACTCAGTGATGGCAAAGCCCATCGAACAGAAACTAACATTCATACACACTCACACACCGATGCATTGCATCGGGAGCAATTTGGGGTTCAGTATCTTGCTCAGGGATACTTCGACATGACACTCGGCGACACAAGCCACAGCCGCCCCATAAGAGGATTGTAATTTCCAACACATAGATGACACATACTTAACTTTTTAAGTAGACCAAGCATGATATAAAATATTGTGCCTGATCTACTTAAAAAAGGTAAGGCAACTTTTTGCATCAGATTATTATGTAGATAATGCAAGGCTAGTCTTTGTATAGGCTACTTAATTTCTTGAATGTAAGAAATGAGTTTTGGAAGTAAAGTCAACTTAGCTTAATTAAATACTTCTACTCAAACTAAGTTGACTTTACTTGATAAATTAATATTGACTTTACTTGCAAAACGTGATCATTTATTAACAAAAGTCATTGCATACTATTTTAGAAGTTACCTGGTTAACTGAGTAATCCTGCTTGGTTCCCTACAACCCACCTAGTCTCTAGTTTTTGGAAGGCTGGTGTCTGACTGATATACAAAACTAAAGCTTCCCGGCAATTTCCCATGAATAGTGGGCTATTTTCCTTTATTTTGGGCAAAAATAAATGTGGGCACTTGCAATAAACTGAATTGTGTGGCTTTTTTTTTTGTTTTTGTTTTGATTTGTATTATATTTTGTATTATATGTGCAATTATATTTATTTTTACACTTAAAATAATATGTGCAGTTATCTCTGGGCAATGTTCCTTTTACAATATAAGTATATAAAAGGTATAAATAGTCTAAATATGATGCTTATTTTTATTTCTATTATGTCTTGTATTTTTCTATTTCATTTCTTATTTAATGTGTATTTTCTTATTTATTGTAATTTTGTGTATCTTGAACTGCTGTAACAAATGTTTTTAGCTGGTGTGGAATCAATAAAGTTTATCTTATCCTGTCTTATCTCAAAATTCCATATCGCATTGTTTATTTTTTTATAAATCTGAGAGTGACTGACACACATGGCTCAGATTTTACATCCTCACAACTTTGGGACCACAAAGTTTATCTCATTTCCAATCTCAATGAGAGCAGACACAGGCTTGCATGTCTGCAGCACAAAGCAAACCAGATAGTAATAACAGCCGAAAACACTCCTCAAATACCGTCACACACGTATCATATATGGTGAATGAACTGTTAGTTCAGCGACTCTGTCCAAGTTCAGTCTGAGTCCCTTTGTAATAAGATGCATAATTAAAAATACCTGTACACCAGTATAAATGTTTTAAAGAGTTCGGTCTAGGCCTTTTCTATGTGAAAAGTGTCCTGAGATAACTTCTGTTATGAATTGGCGCTATACAAATGAAATTGAATTGAAATCTGATGAGCCCTTTATATGAGAGAGCTGTCTTCCATGGGATCCACCCTGTTGCACCCCCTCCTATCTGAAGAAGCCTACAACCACATTGCTCACACTGTAGATACACATGTAGATAGCCAAAATTCTATAACTCTAAGATCAAAGCCAAAATTCTATGACTCTGAGATCAAAGCCAAAATTCAACAAGATCTTGAACTGTTGTAAAAATGTTTTTTCTATAATTCTATAATTTTGAGATCAAAGCCAAAATTCTATGACTCTGAGATCAAAGGCAAAATTCAACAAGATCTTGAACTGCTGTAACAAATGTTTTTTCTGTAATTCTGAGATCAAAGCCAAAATTCTATAATTCTGACATCAAAGGCAAAATTCTATAACTCTGCGATCAAAGCCAAAATTCTATAACTCTGAGATCAAACCCAAGATTCAAGAATTCTAAAATCAAAGCTAAAATTCTATAACTCTGAGATCAAAGCCAAAATTCTATAACTCTGAGATCAGAGAAAATTCTGAGATCAAAGGCAAAATTCTATAATTCTGAGATCAAAGCCAAAATTCAACAAGATCTTGAACTGTGGTAAAAATGTTTTTTCTATAATTCTATAACTCTGAGATCAGAGCCAAGGTTCTATAACTCTGAGATCAAAGCCAAAATTCTATAACTCTGAGATCAAAGCCAAGATTCAAGAATTCTAAAATGAAAGCTAAAATTCTATAACTCTGAGATCAAAGCCAAAATTCTATAACTCGGGTATCAGAGAGAATTCTGAGATCAAAGGTAAAATTCTATAATTCTGAGATCAAAGCCAAAATTCAATAACTCTGAGATAAAAGGAAAATTTAAGAATTCTGAGATCAAGGTCAAAATTCTATAACTCTGACATCAAAGCCAAAATTTTATAACTGAGATCAAAGCCAAAATTCTATGACTCTGAGATCAAAGCCAAACTTCTATAACTCTGAGATCAAAGGCAAAATTCAAGAAGGCTGAGATCAAAGGCAAAATTCTATAACTCTGAGATAAAAGCCAAAATTCTATACTCTGAGATCAAAGCCAGCATTCAATAACTCTGAGATAAAGGGAAAATTAAAGAATTCTGAGATCAAAGCCAAAATTCTATGACTCTGAGAGCAAAGGCAAAATTAAACAAGATCTTGAACTGCTGTAACAAATGTATTTTCTATGATTCTGAGATCAAAGCCAAAATTCTATAACTCTGAGATCAAAGCCAAAGTTCTATAATTCTGAGATCAAAGGCAAAATTCTATAATTCTGAGATCAAAGCAAAAATTCTGTAATTCTGAGATCAAAACCAAAATTCAATAACTCTGTGATAAAGGGAAAATTCAGGAATTCTGAGATCAACCCCAAAATTGTATAACTCTGAGATCAAAGGCAAAATTCAACAAGATCTTTAACTGCTATAACAAATGTTTTTTCTGAAATTCTGAGATCAAACCCAAAATTCTGTAATTCTGAGATCAATCCAAAATTCTATAACTCTGAGATCAAAGCCAAAATACTATAACTCTGAAATCAAAGGCAAAATTCAAGGATTCTGAGATCAAAGGCAAAATTCTATAACTCTGAGATCAAAGGCAAAATTCAAGAAGGCTGAGATCAAAGGTTAAATTCTATAACTCTGAGATCAAAGCCAAAATTCTATGACTCTGAGATCAAAGTCAAAATTCAAGAAGATCTTGAACTGCTGTACCAAATGTTTTTTCTATAATTCTGAGATCAAAGGCAAAATTCTATAACTCTGAGATCAAAGCCAAAATTCTAGAATTCTGATCTCAGAGTTATAGAATTTTGGGTTTGACCTCAAAGGCAAAATTCAATAATTCTGAGATCAAAGTCGAAATTCTATGACTCTGAGATAAAAGCCAAAATTCTATGACTCTGAAATCAAAGGCAAAGTTCTATAACTCTGAGATCAAAGCCAAAATTCTATGACTCTGAGATCAAAGGCAAAGTTCTATAACTCTGAGATCAAAGGCAAACTTCAAGAATGCTGAGATCAAAGGTTAAATTCTATAACTATGAGATCAAAGCCAAAATTCAATAACTCTGAGATAGAGGGAAAATTCAAGAATTCTGGGATCAAAGCCAAAATTCTATAACTCTGAGATCAAAGCCAAAATTCTATACTCTGAGATCAAAGCCAAAATTCAATAACTCTGAGATAAAGGGAAAATTAAAGAATTCTGAGATCAAAGGCAAAATTCTATAATTCTGAGATCAAAGCAAAAATTCTGTAATTCTGAGATCAAAACCAAAATTCAATAACTCTGTGATAAAGGGAAAATTCAGGAATTCTGAGATCAACCCCAAAATTGTATAACTCTGAGATCAAAGGCAAAATTCAACAAGATCTTTAACTGCTATAACAAATGTTTTTTCTGAAATTCTGAGATCAAACCCAAAATTCTGTAATTCTGAGATCAATCCAAAATTCTATAACTCTGAGATCAAAGCCAAAATACTATAACTCTGAAATCAAAGGCAAAATTCAAGGATTCTGAGATCAAAGGCAAAATTCTATAACTCTGAGATCAAAGGCAAAATTCAAGAAGGCTGAGATCAAAGGTTAAATTCTATAACTCTGAGATCAAAGCCAAAATTCTATGACTCTGAGATCAAAGTCAAAATTCAAGAAGATCTTGAACTGCTGTACCAAATGTTTTTTCTATAATTCTGAGATCAAAGGCAAAATTCTATAACTCTGAGATCAAAGCCAAAATTCTAGAATTCTGATCTCAGAGTTATAGAATTTTGGGTTTGACCTCAAAGGCAAAATTCAATAATTCTGAGATCAAAGTCGAAATTCTATGACTCTGAGATAAAAGCCAAAATTCTATGACTCTGAAATCAAAGGCAAAGTTCTATAACTCTGAGATCAAAGCCAAAATTCTATGACTCTGAGATCAAAGGCAAAATTCTATAACTCTGAGATCAAAGGCAAACTTCAAGAATGCTGAGATCAAAGGTTAAATTCTATAACTATGAGATCAAAGCCAAAATTCAATAACTCTGAGATAGAGGGAAAATTCAAGAATTCTGGGATCAAAGCCAAAATTCTATAACTCTGAGATCAAAGCCAAAATTCTATAACTCTGAGATCAAAGCCAAAATTCTATACTCTGAGATCAAAGCCAAAATTCAATAACTCTGAGATAAAGGGAAAATTAAAGAATTCTGAGATCAAAGCCAAAATTCTATGACTCTGAGAGCAAAGGCAAAATTCAACAAGATCTTGAAATGCTGTGACAAATGTTTTTTCTATGATTCTGAGATCAAAGCCAAATTTCTGTAACTCTGAGATCAAAGCCAAACTTCTGTAACTCTGAGATCAAAGCCAAAATACTATAACTCTGAAATCAAAGGCAAAATTCAAGGATTCTGAGATCAAAGGCAAAATTCTATAACTCTGAGATCAAAGGCAAAATTCAAGAAGGCTGAGATCAAAGGTTAAATTCTATTACTCTGAGATCAAAGCAAAATTCTATAACTCTGAGATCAAAGCCAAAATTCTATGACTCTGAGATCAAAGGCAAAATTCAAGAAGATCTTGAACTGCTGTAACAAATGTTTTTTCTATAATTCTGAGATCAAAGGCAAAATTCTATAACTCTGATGTCAAAGCCACAATTCTATAACTCTGAGATCAAAGCCAAAATTCTAGAATTCTGAGATCAAAGGCAAAATTCATGAAGGCTGAGATCAAAGGTTAAATTCTATTACTCTGAGATCAAAGCAAAATTCTATAACTCTGAGATCAAAGCCAAAATTCTATGACTCTGAGATCAAAGGCAAAATTCAAGAAGATCTTGAACTGCTGTAACAAATGTTTTTTCTATAATTCTGAGATCAAAGGCAAAATTCTATAACTCTGATGTCAAAGCCACAATTCTATAACTCTGAGATCAAAGCCAAAATTCTAGAATTCTGAGATCAAAGCCAAACTTGTGTAACTCTGAGATCAAAGCCAAAATCCTATAACTCTGATCTCAGAGTTATAGAATTTTGGGTTTGACCTCAAAGGCAAAATTCAAGAATTCTGAGATCAAAGTCGAAATTCTATAACTCTGAGATAAAAGCCAAAATTCTATGACTCTGAAATCAAAGGCAAAGTTCTATAACTCTGAGATCAAAGCCAAAATTCTATGACTCTGAGATCAAAGGCAAAGTTCTATAACTCTGAGATCAAAGGCAAACTTCAAGAATGCTGAGATCAAAGGTTAAATTCTATAACTCTGAGATCAAAGCCAAAATACTATAACTCTGAGATCAAAGGCAAAATTCAAGAATTCTGAGATCAAAGCCTAAGTTCTATAATTCTGAGATCAAAGCCAAAATTGTATAACTATGAGATCAAAGCCAAAATTCAAAAACTCTGAGATAGAGGGAAAATTCAAGAATTCTGAGATCAAAGCCAAGATTCTATACTCTGAGAGCAAAGCCAAAATTCAATAACTCTGAGATCAAAGCCAAAATTCTATGACTCTGAGATCAAAGCCAAAATTCTATGACTCTGAGATCAAAGTCAAAATTCAAGAAGATCTTGAACTGCTGTACCAAATGTTTTTTCTATAATTCTGAGATCAAAGGCAAAATTCTATAACTCTGATGTCAAAGCCAAAATTCTAGAATTCTGAGATCAAAGCCAAACTTGTGTAACTCTGAGATCAAAGCCAAAATCCTATAACTCTGATCTCAGAGTTATAGAATTTTGGGTTTGACCTCAAAGGCAAAATTCAAGAATTCTGAGATCAAAGTCGAAATTCTATGACTCTGAGATAAAAGCCAAAATTCTATGACTCTGAAATCAAAGGCAAAGTTCTATAACTCTGAGATCAAAGCCAAAATTCTATGACTCTGAGATCAAAGGCAAAGTTCTATAACTCTGAGATCAAAGGCAAACTTCAAGAATGCTGAGATCAAAGGTTAAATTCTATAACTCTGAGATCAAAGCCAAAATACTATAACTCTGAGATCAAAGGCAAAATTCAAGAATTCTGAGATCAAAGCCAAGATTCTATACTCTGAGAGCAAAGCCAAAATTCAATAACTCTGAGATCAAAGCCAAAATTCTATGACTCTGAGATCAAAGGCAAAATTCAACAAGATCTTGAACTGCTGTAACAAATGTTTTTTCTATGATTCTGAGATCAAAGCCAAAATTCTGTAATTCTGAGATCAAAGCCAAACTTCTGTAACGCTGAGATCAAAGGCAAAATTCTATGACTCTGAGATCAAAGGCAAAGGTCTATAACTCTGAGATCAAAGCCAAAATTCAAGAATTCTGAGATCAAAGCCAAAATTCTGTGACTCTTAGATCAAAGGCAAACTTCAAGAATGCTGAGATCAAAGCCAAAATTCTATGACTCTGAGATAGAGGGAAAATTCAAGAATTCTGAGATCAAAGCCAAGATTCTATACTCTGAGAGCAAAGCCAAAATTCAATAACTCTGAGATCAAAGCCAAAATTCTATGACTCTGAGATCAAAGGCAAAATTCAACAAGATCTTGAACTGCTGTAACAAATGTTTTTTCTATGATTCTGAGATCAAAGCCAAAATTCTATAATTCTGAGATCAAAGCCAAAATTCTGTAATTCTGAGATCAAAGCCAAACTTCTGTAACGCTGAGATCAAAGGCAAAATTCTATGACTCTGAGATCAAAGGCAAAGGTCTATAACTCTGAGATCAAATCCAAAATTCAAGAATTCTGAGATCAAAGCCAAAATTCTGTGACTCTTAGATCAAAGGCAAACTTCAAGAATGCTGAGATCAAAGCCAAAATTCTATGACTCTGAGATCAAAGGCAAAATTCAAGAAATCTGAGATCAAAGCCGAAATTCTATGACTCTGAGATAAAAGCCAAAATTCTATAACTCTGAGATCAAAGGCAAACTTCAAGAATGCTGAGATCAAAGGTTAAATTCTATAACTCTGAGATCAAAGGCAAACTTCAAGAATGCTGAGATCAAAGGTTAAATTCTATAACTCTGAGATCAAAGGCAAAATTCAAGAATTCTGAGAACAAAGACACAATTCTATAACTCTGAGATCAAAGGCCAAATTCAACAATATCTTGAACTGCTGTAACAAATGTTTTTTCTATAATTCTAAGTTCAAAGCCAAACATCTGTAACTCTGAGATCAAAGCCAAAATTCTATAACTCTGGGATCAGAGAGAATTCTGAGATCAAAGGCAAAATTCTATAATTCTGAGCTCAAAGCCAAAATTCTGTAATTCTGAGATCAAACCCAAAAATTGTATAACTATGAGATCAAAACCAAAATTAAATAACTCTGTGATAAAGGGAAAATTAAAGAATTCTGAGATCAAAGTCAAAATTCTATCACTCTGAGATCAAAGGCAAAGTTCTATAACTCTGAGATAGAGGGAAAATTCAAGAATTCTGAGATCAAAGCCAAAATTGTATAACTATGAGATCAAAGCCAAAATTCAAAAACTCTGAGATAGAGGGAAAATTCAAGAATTCTGGGATCAAAGCCAAAATTCTATAACTCTGAGATAGAGGGAAAATTCAAGAATTCTGGGATCAAAGCCAAAATTCTATAACTCTGAGATCAAAGCCAAAATTGTATAACTCTGAGATAGAGGGAAAATTCAAGAATTCTGGGATCAAAGCCAAAATTCTATAACTCTGAGATCAAAGCCAAAATTCAATAACTCTGAGATAGAGGGAAAATTCAAGAATTCTGAGATCAAAGCCAAGATTCTATACTCTGAGAGCAAAGCCAAAATTCAATAACTCTGATATAAAGGGAAAATTAAAGAATTCTGAGATCAAAGCCAAAATTTTATAACTCTGAGATCAAAGCCAAAATTCTATGACTCTGAGATCAAAGGCAAAATTCAACAAGATCTTGAACTGCTGTAACAAATGTTTTTTTCTATGATTCTGAGATCAAACCCAAAATTCTGTAATTCTGCGATCAAAGCCAAAATTCTATAACTCTGAGATCAAAGCCAAAATTCTATAACTCTGAAATCAAAGGCAAAATTCAAGGATTCTGAGATCAAAGGCAAAATTCTATAACTCTGAGATCAAAGGCAAAATTCAAGAAGGCTGAGATCAAAGGTTAAATTCTATTACTCTGAGATCAAAGCAAAATTCTATAACTCTGAGATCAAAGGCAAAATTCAAGAAGATCTTGAACTGCTGTAACAAATGTTTTTTCTATAATTCTGAGATCAAAGGCAAAATTCTATAACTCTGATGTCAAAGCCAAAATTCTAGAATTCTGAGATCAAAGCCAAACTTGTGTAACTCTGAGATCAAAGCCAAAATCCTATAACTCTGATCTCAGAGTTATAGAATTTTGGGTTTGACCTCAAAGGCAAAATTCAAGAATTCTGAGATCAAAGTCGAAATTCTATGACTCTGAGATAAAAGCCAAAATTCTATGACTCTGAAATCAAAGGCAAAGTTCTATAACTCTGAGATCAAAGCCAAAATTCTATGACTCTGAGATCAAAGGCAAAGTTCTATAACTCTGAGATCAAAGGCAAACTTCAAGAATGCTGAGATCAAAGGTTAAATTCTATAACTCTGAGATCAAAGCCAAAATACTATAACTCTGAGATCAAAGGCAAAATTCAAGAATTCTGAGATCAAAGCCTAAGTTCTATAATTCTGAGATCAAAGCCAAAATTGTATAACTATGAGATCAAAGCCAAAATTCAAAAACTCTGAGATAGAGGGAAAATTCAAGAATTCTGAGATCAAAGCCAAGATTCTATACTCTGAGAGCAAAGCCAAAATTCAATAACTCTGAGATCAAAGCCAAAATTCTATGACTCTGAGATCAAAGGCAAAATTCAACAAGATCTTGAACTGCTGTAACAAATGTTTTTTCTATGATTCTGAGATCAAAGCCAAAATTCTATAATTCTGAGATCAAAGCCAAAATTCTGTAATTCTGAGATCAAAGCCAAACTTCTGTAACGCTGAGATCAAAGGCAAAATTCTATGACTCTGAGATCAAAGGCAAAGGTCTATAACTCTGAGATCAAAGCCAAAATTCAAGAATTCTGAGATCAAAGCCAAAATTCTGTGACTCTTAGATCAAAGCCAAAATTCTATGACTCTGAGATCAAAGGCAAAATTCAAGAAATCTGAGATCAAAGCCGAAATTCTATGACTCTGAGATAAAAGCCAAAATTCTATAACTCTGAGATCAAAGGCAAACTTCAAGAATGCTAAGATCAAAGGTTAAATTCTATAACTCTGAGATCAAAGGCAAACTTCAAGAATGCTGAGATCAAAGGTTAAATTCTATAACTCTGAGATCAAAGGCAAAATTCAATAACTCTGAGATCAAAGGCCAAATTCAACAATATCTTGAACTGCTGTAACAAATGTTTTTTCTATAATTCTAAGTTCAAAGCCAAACATCTGTAACTCTGAGATCAAAGCCAAAATTCTATAACTCTGGGATCAGAGAGAATTCTGAGATCAAAGGCAAAATTCTATAATTCTGAGCTCAAAGCCAAAATTCTGTAATTCTGAGATCAAACCCAAAAATTGTATAACTATGAGATCAAAACCAAAATTAAATAACTCTGTGATAAAGGGAAGATTCAGGAATTCTGAGATCAACCCCAAAATTCAGGAATTCTTAGATCAACCCCAAAATTCTATACTCTGATATCAAAGCAGAAATTCAATAACTCTGAGATAAAGGGAAAATTAAAGAATTCTGAGATCAAAGTCAAAATTCTATCACTCTGACATCAAAGCCAACATTTTATAACTGAGATCAAAGCCAAAATTCTATGACTCTGAGATCAAAGCCAAAATTCTATAACTCTGAGATCAAAGCCAAAATTCTGGAATTCTGAGATCAAAGCCAAAATACTATAACTCTGAAATCAAGGGCAAAATTCAAGGATTCTGAGATCAAAGGCAAAATTCTATAACTCTGAGATCAAAGCCAAAATTCTATGACTCTGAGATCAAAACCAAAATTAAATAACTCTGTGATAAAGGGAAAATTCAGGAATTTTGAGATCAACCCCAAAATTCAGGAATTCCTAGATCAACCCCAAAATTCTATAACTCTGAGATCAAAGGCAAAATTCAACAAGATCTTGAACTGTTGTAACAAATGTTTTTTCTGAAATTCTGAGATCAAAGCCAAAATTCTATAACTCTGACATCAAAGGCAAAATTCTATAACTCTGAGATCAGAGCCAAAATTCTATAGCTATGAGATCAAAGCCAAAATTCAATAACTCTGAGATAAAGGGAAAATTAAAGAATTCTGAGATCAAAGTTAAAATTCTATCACTCTGACATCAAAGCCAACATTTTATAACTGAGATCAAAGCCAAAATTCTTTGACTCTGAGATCAAAGCCAAAATTCTATGACTCTGAGATCAAAGGTAAAATTCTATAATTCTGAGATCAAACCCAAAATTCTGTAATTTTGAAATGAAAGCCAAAATTCTATAACTCTGAGATCAAAGCCAAAATACTATAACTCTGAAATCAAGGGCAAAATTCAAGGATTCTGAGATCAAAGGCAAAATTCTATAACTCTGAGATCAAAGCCAAAATTCTATGACTCTGAGATCAAAGGCAAAATTCAAGAAGATCTTGAACTGCTGTAACAAATGTTTTTTCTATAATTCTGAGATCAAAGGCTAAATTCTATAACTCTGATTTCAAAGCCACAATTCTATAACTCTGAGATCAAAGCCAAAATTCTATAACTCTGAGATCAAAACCAACATTCTATGACTCTGAGATCAAAGGCAAAATTCAACAAGATCTTGAATTGCTGTGACAAATGTTTTTTCCAATATTCTGAGATAAAAGCCAAAATTCTATAATTCATAGATCAAAGCAAAATTCTATAACTCTGAGATCAAAGCCAAGATTCAATAACTCTGATATAAAGGGAAAATTAAAGAATTCTGAGATCAAAGCCAAAATTTTATAACTCTGAGATCAAAGCCAAAATTCTATGACTCTGAGATCAAAGGCAAAATTCAACAAGATCTTGAACTGCTGTAACAAATGTTTTTTCTATGATTCTGAGATCAAACCCAAAATTCTGTAATTCTGCGATCAAAGCCAAAATTCTATAACTCTGAGATCAAAGCCAAAATTCTATAACTCTGAAATCAAAGGCAAAATTCAAGGATTCTGAGATCAAAGGCAAAATTCTATAACTCTGAGATCAAAGGCAAAATTCAAGAAGGCTGAGATCAAAGGTTAAATTCTATTACTCTGAGATCAAAGCAAAATTCTATAACTCTGAGATCAAAGGCAAAATTCAAGAAGATCTTGAACTGCTGTAACAAATGTTTTTTCTATAATTCTGAGATCAAAGGCAAAATTCTATAACTCTGATGTCAAAGCCAAAATTCTAGAATTCTGAGATCAAAGCCAAACTTGTGTAACTCTGAGATCAAAGCCAAAATCCTATAACTCTGATCTCAGAGTTATAGAATTTTGGGTTTGACCTCAAAGGCAAAATTCAAGAATTCTGAGATCAAAGTCGAAATTCTATGACTCTGAGATAAAAGCCAAAATTCTATGACTCTGAAATAAAAGGCAAAGTTCTATAACTCTGAGATCAAAGCCAAAATTCTATGACTCTGAGATCAAAGGCAAAGTTCTATAACTCTGAGATCAAAGGCAAACTTCAAGAATGCTGAGATCAAAGGTTAAATTCTATAACTCTGAGATCAAAGCCAAAATACTATAACTCTGAGATCAAAGGCAAAATTCAAGAATTCTGAGATCAAAGCCTAAGTTCTATAATTCTGAGATCAAAGCCAAAATTGTATAACTATGAGATCAAAGCCAAAATTCAAAAACTCTGAGATAGAGGGAAAATTCAAGAATTCTGAGATCAAAGCCAAGATTCTATACTCTGAGAGCAAAGCCAAAATTCAATAACTCTGAGATCAAAGCCAAAATTCTATGACTCTGAGATCAAAGGCAAAATTCAACAAGATCTTGAACTGCTGTAACAAATGTTTTTTCTATGATTCTGAGATCAAAGCCAAAATTCTATAATTCTGAGATCAAAGCCATAATTCTGTAATTCTGAGATCAAAGCCAAACTTCTGTAACGCTGAGATCAAAGGCAAAATTCTGTAACGCTGAGATCAAAGGCAAAATTCTATGACTCTGAGATCAAAGGCAAAGGTCTATAACTCTGAGATCAAAGCCAAAATTCAAGAATTCTGAGATCAAAGCCAAAATTCTGTGACTCTTAGATCAAAGCCAAAATTCTATGACTCTGAGATCAAAGGCAAAATTCAAGAAATCTGAGATCAAAGCCGAAATTCTATGACTCTGAGATAAAAGCCAAAATTCTATAACTCTGAGATCAAAGGCAAACTTCAAGAATGCTAAGATCAAAGGTTAAATTCTATAACTCTGAGATCAAAGGCAAACTTCAAGAATGCTGAGATCAAAGGTTAAATTCTATAACTCTGAGATCAAAGGCAAAATTCAATAACTCTGAGATCAAAGGCCAAATTCAACAATATCTTGAACTGCTGTAACAAATGTTTTTTCTATAATTCTAAGTTCAAAGCCAAACATCTGTAACTCTGAGATCAAAGCCAAAATTCTATAACTCTGGGATCAGAGAGAATTCTGAGATCAAAGGCAAAATTCTATAATTCTGAGCTCAAAGCCAAAATTCTGTAATTCTGAGATCAAACCCAAAAAATTGTATAACTATGAGATCAAAACCAAAATTAAATAACTCTGTGATAAAGGGAAGATTCAGGAATTCTGAGATCAACCCCAAAATTCAGGAATTCTTAGATCAACCCCAAAATTCTATACTCTGATATCAAAGCCAAAATTCAATAACTCTGAGATAAAGGGAAAATTAAAGAATTCTGAGATCAAAGTCAAAATTCTATCACTCTGACATCAAAGCCAAAATTCTATGACTCTGAGATCAAAGCCAAAATTCTATGACTCTGAGATCAAAGGTAAAATTCTATAATTCTGAGATCAAACCCAAAATTCTGTAATTCTGGAATGAAAGCCAAAATTCTATAACTCTGAGATCAAAGCCAAAATACTATAACTCTGAAATCAAGGGCAAAATTCAAGGATTCTGAGATCAACCCCAAAATTCAGGAATTCTTAGATCAACCCCAAAATTCTATACTCTGATATCAAAGCAGAAATTCAATAACTCTGAGATAAAGGGAAAATTAAAGAATTCTGAGATCAAAGTCAAAATTCTATCACTCTGACATCAAAGCCAACATTTTATAACTGAGATCAAAGCCAAAATTCTATGACTCTGAGATCAAAGCCAAAATTCTATAACTCTGAGATCAAAGCCAAAATTCTGGAATTCTGAGATCAAAGCCAAAATACTATAACTCTGAAATCAAGGGCAAAATTCAAGGATTCTGAGATCAAAGGCAAAATTCTATAACTCTGAGATCAAAGCCAAAATTCTATGACTCTGAGATCAAAACCAAAATTAAATAACTCTGTGATAAAGGGAAAATTCAGGAATTTTGAGATCAACCCCAAAATTCAGGAATTCCTAGATCAACCCCAAAATTCTATAACTCTGAGATCAAAGGCAAAATTCAACAAGATCTTGAACTGTTGTAACAAATGTTTTTTCTGAAATTCTGAGATCAAAGCCAAAATTCTATAACTCTGACATCAAAGGCAAAATTCTATAACTCTGAGATCAGAGCCAAAATTCTATAGCTATGAGATCAAAGCCAAAATTCAATAACTCTGAGATAAAGGGAAAATTAAAGAATTCTGAGATCAAAGTTAAAATTCTATCACTCTGACATCAAAGCCAACATTTTATAACTGAGATCAAAGCCAAAATTCTTTGACTCTGAGATCAAAGCCAAAATTCTATGACTCTGAGATCAAAGGTAAAATTCTATAATTCTGAGATCAAACCCAAAATTCTGTAATTTTGAAATGAAAGCCAAAATTCTATAACTCTGAGATCAAAGCCAAAATACTATAACTCTGAAATCAAGGGCAAAATTCAAGGATTCTGAGATCAAAGGCAAAATTCTATAACTCTGAGATCAAAGCCAAAATTCTATGACTCTGAGATCAAAGGCAAAATTCAAGAAGATCTTGAACTGCTGTAACAAATGTTTTTTCTATAATTCTGAGATCAAAGGCTAAATTCTATAACTCTGATTTCAAAGCCACAATTCTATAACTCTGAGATCAAAGCCAAAATTCTATAACTCTGAGATCAAAACCAACATTCTATGACTCTGAGATCAAAGGCAAAATTCAACAAGATCTTGAATTGCTGTGACAAATGTTTTTCCAATATTCTGAGATAAAAGCCAAAATTCTATAATTCATAGATCAAAGCAAAATTCTATAACTCTGAGATCAAAGCCAAGATTCAATAACTCTGATATAAAGGGAAAATTAAAGAATTCTGAGATCAAAGCCAAAATTTTATAACTCTGAGATCAAAGCCAAAATTCTATGACTCTGAGATCAAAGGCAAAATTCAACAAGATCTTGAACTGCTGTAACAAATGTTTTTTCTATGATTCTGAGATCAAACCCAAAATTCTGTAATTCTGCGATCAAAGCCAAAATTCTATAACTCTGAGATCAAAGCCAAAATTCTATAACTCTGAAATCAAAGGCAAAATTCAAGGATTCTGAGATCAAAGGCAAAATTCTATAACTCTGAGATCAAAGGCAAAATTCAAGAAGGCTGAGATCAAAGGTTAAATTCTATTACTCTGAGATCAAAGCAAAATTCTATAACTCTGAGATCAAAGGCAAAATTCAAGAAGATCTTGAACTGCTGTAACAAATGTTTTTTCTATAATTCTGAGATCAAAGGCAAAATTCTATAACTCTGATGTCAAAGCCAAAATTCTAGAATTCTGAGATCAAAGCCAAACTTGTGTAACTCTGAGATCAAAGCCAAAATCCTATAACTCTGATCTCAGAGTTATAGAATTTTGGGTTTGACCTCAAAGGCAAAATTCAAGAATTCTGAGATCAAAGTCGAAATTCTATGACTCTGAGATAAAAGCCAAAATTCTATGACTCTGAAATAAAAGGCAAAGTTCTATAACTCTGAGATCAAAGCCAAAATTCTATGACTCTGAGATCAAAGGCAAAGTTCTATAACTCTGAGATCAAAGGCAAACTTCAAGAATGCTGAGATCAAAGGTTAAATTCTATAACTCTGAGATCAAAGCCAAAATACTATAACTCTGAGATCAAAGGCAAAATTCAAGAATTCTGAGATCAAAGCCTAAGTTCTATAATTCTGAGATCAAAGCCAAAATTGTATAACTATGAGATCAAAGCCAAAATTCAAAAACTCTGAGATAGAGGGAAAATTCAAGAATTCTGAGATCAAAGCCAAGATTCTATACTCTGAGAGCAAAGCCAAAATTCAATAACTCTGAGATCAAAGCCAAAATTCTATGACTCTGAGATCAAAGGCAAAATTCAACAAGATCTTGAACTGCTGTAACAAATGTTTTTTCTATGATTCTGAGATCAAAGCCAAAATTCTATAATTCTGAGATCAAAGCCAAAATTCTGTAATTCTGAGATCAAAGCCAAACTTCTGTAACGCTGAGATCAAAGGCAAAATTCTATGACTCTGAGATCAAAGGCAAAGGTCTATAACTCTGAGATCAAAGCCAAAATTCAAGAATTCTGAGATCAAAGCCAAAATTCTGTGACTCTTAGATCAAAGCCAAAATTCTATGACTCTGAGATCAAAGGCAAAATTCAAGAAATCTGAGATCAAAGCCGAAATTCTATGACTCTGAGATAAAAGCCAAAATTCTATAACTCTGAGATCAAAGGCAAACTTCAAGAATGCTAAGATCAAAGGTTAAATTCTATAACTCTGAGATCAAAGGCAAACTTCAAGAATGCTGAGATCAAAGGTTAAATTCTATAACTCTGAGATCAAAGGCAAAATTCAATAACTCTGAGATCAAAGGCCAAATTCAACAATATCTTGAACTGCTGTAACAAATGTTTTTTCTATAATTCTAAGTTCAAAGCCAAACATCTGTAACTCTGAGATCAAAGCCAAAATTCTATAACTCTGGGATCAGAGAGAATTCTGAGATCAAAGGCAAAATTCTATAATTCTGAGCTCAAAGCCAAAATTCTGTAATTCTGAGATCAAACCCAAAATTGTATAACTATGAGATCAAAACCAAAATTAAATAACTCTGTGATAAAGGGAAGATTCAGGAATTCTGAGATCAACCCCAAAATTCAGGAATTCTTAGATCAACCCCAAAATTCTATACTCTGATATCAAAGCCAAAATTCAATAACTCTGAGATAAAGGGAAAATTAAAGAATTCTGAGATCAAAGTCAAAATTCTATCACTCTGACATCAAAGCCAAAATTCTATGACTCTGAGATCAAAGCCAAAATTCTATGACTCTGAGATCAAAGGTAAAATTCTATAATTCTGAGATCAAACCCAAAATTCTGTAATTCTGGAATGAAAGCCAAAATTCTATAACTCTGAGATCAAAGCCAAAATACTATAACTCTGAAATCAAGGGCAAAATTCAAGGATTCTGAGATCCAACCCCAAAATTCAGGAATTCTTAGATCAACCCCAAAATTCTATACTCTGATATCAAAGCAGAAATTCAATAACTCTGAGATAAAGGGAAAATTAAAGAATTCTGAGATCAAAGTCAAAATTCTATCACTCTGACATCAAAGCCAACATTTTATAACTGAGATCAAAGCCAAAATTCTATGACTCTGAGATCAAAGCCAAAATTCTATAACTCTGAGATCAAAGCCAAAATTCTGGAATTCTGAGATCAAAGCCAAAATACTATAACTCTGAAATCAAGGGCAAAATTCAAGGATTCTGAGATCAAAGGCAAAATTCTATAACTCTGAGATCAAAGCCAAAATTCTATGACTCTGAGATCAAAACCAAAATTAAATAACTCTGTGATAAAGGGAAAATTCAGGAATTTTGAGATCAACCCCAAAATTCAGGAATTCCTAGATCAACCCCAAAATTCTATAACTCTGAGATCAAAGGCAAAATTCAACAAGATCTTGAACTGTTGTAACAAATGTTTTTTCTGAAATTCTGAGATCAAAGCCAAAATTCTATAACTCTGACATCAAAGGCAAAATTCTATAACTCTGAGATCAGAGCCAAAATTCTATAGCTATGAGATCAAAGCCAAAATTCAATAACTCTGAGATAAAGGGAAAATTAAAGAATTCTGAGATCAAAGTTAAAATTCTATCACTCTGACATCAAAGCCAACATTTTATAACTGAGATCAAAGCCAAAATTCTATGACTCTGAGATCAAAGCCAAAATTCTATGACTCTGAGATCAAAGGTAAAATTCTATAATTCTGAGATCAAACCCAAAATTCTGTAATTTTGAAATGAAAGCCAAAATTCTATAACTCTGAGATCAAAGCCAAAATACTATAACTCTGAAATCAAGGGCAAAATTCAAGGATTCTGAGATCAAAGGCAAAATTCTATAACTCTGAGATCAAAGCCAAAATTCTATGACTCTGAGATCAAAGGCAAAATTCAAGAAGATCTTGAACTGCTGTAACAAATGTTTTTTCTATAATTCTGAGATCAAAGGCTAAATTCTATAACTCTGATTTCAAAGCCACAATTCTATAACTCTGAGATCAAAGCCAAAATTCTATAACTCTGAGATCAAAACCAACATTCTATGACTCTGAGATCAAAGGCAAAATTCAACAAGATCTTGA